>NC_041707.1:34196008-34496008 GCF_900700375.1 Denticeps clupeoides
TGGAAAAAGATCCAGCAAGCCTTGTTAAACATTCAAAAAAATTTTTAAAGGGGCAGTGGTGACCTAGCGGTTAAGGAAGCAGCCCCGTAATCAGAAGGTTGCCGGTTCAAATCCCGATCTGCCAAGGTGCCACTGAGCTAAAGCACCGTCCCCACACACTGCTCCCCGGCCGCCTGTCATGGCTGCCCACTGCTCACTCAGGGTGATGGGTTAAATGCAGAGGACAAATTTCACTGTGTGCACCGTGCGCTGTGCTGCTGTGTATCACATGTGACAACCACTACACTTTAACTTTAAAACTTTGAATCAACCACAACTCGACCCAGGCCTGACGCTGAACATAGAGGACTTTAGGGGTTGGAGACCCCTAATTCAGGCAACTCTGATCACTGGTCCTGACCAGATGCCACAAAGTGCAACAAAGCCTGTGATTCAGAAACAAGTTAAATGCGCTATAAACTGGTACCGTCCTCTCCCTCGGTTTTCCTTCAGATGTCATTCCGTGACTCAAGACATCCCCCTGCGTCACTGTGCGTGCGTGCGTGTGTGTCGGCCTGCCTGTGTATCGCAACCTTCCTGTTTTTCTTGGAACAGACACAGACATTAAGCGTCTCTCTTTATTCAGACACAGCCATGGTCTGCCTGTCAGGCGTCCTGAGTAACGCCGGTGTTGAGCTGTGCAGCCTTTCGCTGGGAGATTACGCAGAATCGCCTCTCCTGGAAAGACCGCGTTCGCTTGGAGCGTGTTCAGCTCGACTGAACACCCCGGACTGAAGACTAGAGCAGTTCGCCGGGAAACTCGGCTGAAATTTATGCCTCGTGTCGAGTGAGTCAGCCCTTCCTAAATGAACTGTGCCGTGCAGACAGTGGCTTTAAAGCACATTTGCATTTCGTTCTGTTCCAAAATGGATTTAATTGAGATACGCAGGCAACAATAAACACAAGTGGCTTTTATGATGGAAAGATTAGGAGAAATGAATTGCACTTTGAGTGGAAAGAACTTGGCACTAAAGTCATTATTGCTTAATTATTCACTTGTTTTATGTTAATAAGTCTGAGAAGACTCTGGTGCTTCCAGCTGTCAACAGGCACTGCATTCGGGTGAATCTAAAGATGAATGCCTCACTCTCGAAGAGCTCATTTTCACAGGGGTCTGATGGTTCAAGAACTTTCCGAGCTACCAATGGCATTAAAAGCTCCAAGGAGGTTCCAGTTTCATCAAGAGCACACATAATAAATCAAAATGAGGATCTCAACAAAAAAATAGAAATAAAGCTCATGGAGTTTCTTCTATCATCTCAATTCTGAACTAACCAGCACTGATTGGGGCAGGGTGATGTGAAAAACGAATTGATTGTGATATACTTTCCTGTAACAAAATATTCAATTTTTCAACCGATTATCATCCAATGAACTACTGCATTTTGCCGGTGGTTGTGGCCTAGTGGGTAACACACTCGCCTATGAACCAGAAGACCCAGGTTCATACCCCACTTACTACCATTGTGTCCTTGAGCAAGACACTTAACCCTGAGTGTCTCCAGAGGGGGGACTGTCCCTGTAACTACTGATTGTAAGTCGCTCTGGATAAGGGTGTCTGATAAATGTGGTAAATGTAAATTATTTAAAATCATTGTAAATACACACAAGATGCTTATTTCTGCCATTTTTATCCTGATCCTGAAAAATGCCTGATTACGAACATCAGGCTGAATTTGATCATGATCATCGATCAAGACCAAGTTCAGACTTACTGAGAACCAGCTAATGCTGCAAACTCGTATTCCCTCAGTTACCAACTTAAGCTGGTTGACCTGCACGTTTGACCAGTTTAAGGTATGTTTCTACCCTATTTGCAGCTAAGACCAGCTTAGAAGCGCAATCGGCCTTATTATGCTGGTTTTTAAGCCAATTATTTTTCGGAGAAACAGCGTGCCGCTAATGTCTGCGAACTTGTTTTGGACAGCCAACTAGCCAGCCAGCGCTCAGTGGGCTTGAGCCGGACTCCAGTGGAATATGTAATGCCGCATCCCGGTCGGGCGGGCCGAGCTCAGGACAGCGGCGGGGACGGATCGATGGCGCAGCCTTTATGAAAAGCTCCATTCGTATGTCTGACAGCCCGCAATAACGAGCCAGGACTGATGTGACTGCCGGAATGGGGGGGGGGGGCGCTGTATATTTGTGTGTGTGTGAGTGTGTGTGCAATATTAGTATAAACGATTGCTCAGTTGTGCGTTCCGGTATAGGTCTATGTGTTAAATAAAGCAGAAAACACCACGTTCTTTTTCCTTTTTTTTATAATTTTTTTATTAATATCAGGGATAACAATGAGAAATTTCTCCCCCGCGTCCCTCAGATTAAAATTTCATCAGTGGTTAAGCACAATCCAAACATGCTTTGGCACCGAACAGCCACACACACTCACACAGATTGTCCTGATCAGCTGTCATGAGCGGCTCAGTTAGCTCCAATCAGGGCTAACAGTGATAACGAATCTGTCATCTCTGCCCGGTCGTGATGTCTGCCTGTGGAATTACGGCGAGGACGGTGTCTCTTTAATTCCCTCTTTAGCCGTATCTCTCGCCACAAATCTAGCCTTATCCGTCGTTCTTTTTCTTCATGTCTTTCTTTCACCTCGCTTATCACTCTTTCTTTGTCCCCTCTGCATCTCTCTCGCTGCCTCTCTTTTTTTTTTTTTTTTTTCCGCCTGTTGTCTGTGGTGACAGATGGTGGTGTCAGTCATAGAGGGACAAATCGGATTGCTGCAGAATGAAAGATGTCCCTCCAGCCCTCTTCTGGAGAGAGAACGAGAGAGAGAGAGAGAGAGAGAGTGATAGAAAGAGAGCGGGCGAATCGATGTGTCTGTATTGATGTGTTTACTCAACGAGAAATTGGCATGCATTAGCGGGAAAGGATGATGTCTGCGTGACAGGGACAGACAGAGATAGAGGGAGAGGGGCTGTGAAGGCAGTGACTAGAATCAAAGATTCTCTAGTAGTTCATTTTTTCTTTTTTTTTTTCCTTTCTATCTTCTCACTTGTGTGCACTCACTCATGCTTCCTCTGTGTCACACCCATACTTTCATTTACTGTGAGAAAGACACCCACACACACACACACACACACACACACTCTCGCTGCAGGGTGGAGAGAGTAGACAGCTCGGCGGTAGCGAGGAAGGTGTGTCAGCGAAGCTCCATTGTTCTCATCCAAGTGGAGCCAATGAGGGAGCCGGATGGGGGGGTTGGGTGGCGGGGGATGGGGGAAGGGGGTGGACGGAGAGCAGAGGGTGGAAGTGGATTAGGATGTCGACCGTCGTGTCCACACCTCCGCTGCGCCGCAAGCGGAATCACACAGTCTGCAAGACACACGCGGGAGACGAATCGCAATGCAGTGTCCGGCGTGGTTCCATTTCTTACACGAAAAATTTGAATATTTTGTGTTGTCCATATATCGACGACCTCCAGCGTCAGCTGCTCTGCTCATCATTTTAAGGGCTTACGCTGAATTCAGCCCCAGATTTTCCTGTTTAGCACAATGGCGCTGGTGTCAAAGTCCTGGACGGGGCTTAAATTGGGATAAGATCTAAAAATAGCCGGAGTGAGAGATGCGGAATAGAAAGGGCGGGAGGCTTCGGAATTCTGCACAGTTCGTCTCCAGCTGGAATCTACTGTAAATTATTCATCCTATTAAGTATGCGTTCCTCAGGAATGCTCTCTCTTTCTCTCCGTGAGGTAAAGTGGCTCATAGTGGAGAACATTTCCAGCAGCCGAGGAACCTCAAGGCGCCACGCTCTCTCCTGCTGTGTGTACGACAGCTCACTCTGTCTCTTTCCCCCACTGTCCCACCTCCTCTGTCTCTGTTATCCTCCTGTTGTCTTTCTCGATGCGTTTTTTTTTGTCTGCTCTTGTACACTCTATCCCTTTATCGCTATACGTGTGTGCGTTTTGAGGACAGTGACCCAGTGGGTAAAGGAAACGGGCTACTGTCTGATCCCACTTCTGGCACTATTGAACAGGCAGCTGTGCCATGGCTAAACACTCAGATAAAGGAGAAATTTATAGAGCCTTGAGATCACTGGAGTCCATTCAGACCACGGCAATCAACAAAAGACCTAAATCAATCATGTTTTTTCTCATAAAAACGTACATAAATGTATGTCATAGTTTCTCTTTGTGTTTTAAATGTTTTTATTTTATGAGGTTAGTTTCAGATCACGATGGGAAGGGTTGGCTGGGTTGAACATGTTTTATCCATGCACCTCTTCAAATCTGCTTCGTTAGTTATTGCATCAGTCCGCACTAATCAACGTAGGGTTAAATGTGTGCTGCTCTGGAACACGGTGATAGTACCAGAATTTGTAGACTTGGGTTAAAACATTGCAGGTTAGCTTACTGATAGCAAAGTTTGTTGACTGCTAGGCAGTCAACGAAGCAGCTTTCTCCTACTATTGTGCTTTATCCATAAATGTACTTTCCTCAGTGACAATATAGTATTCAATATTTATTTTCTTTTGTCTACCCCTTTCTCCTGTTGTCCTTTCAGCTGCCAGGATCGCTGAAGAGGAAGCTGGCTGGGACAGAGGGCTCACTGGGGTCAGTGAACAGATTCTCAGACAGCCCCATGACCCAGGGAAGTGCCAAGCGTCTGTGCCTGGAGGACGTCACCCTGCCTGCAGGCACCAGCTACCCCCAGCCCCCCTTCCCCTCTGGGCCAGGATTAGGTGGCCAAGGAGGGATCAACAGCAATAACAATGGACTGGGATCCCCATACTCTATGCCCCCCAAAGCCAGCCCTGCATCAACGCCTGGAAACGGCGGAAGCGCTGGAGGAGGGATGGGACCTCCCTTTAATCCCAATGGGGGCAGTGCCACACAATCTGTGGAGCAGGAGCTCCAGGACATCTTGGATGAACTGACCAACAACCCAAATTCCTGTGTTGCTGAGCTGGACATTGAAAAGATTATTGGAGGTAAAGGAGATGAGGGGACCACAAGCAGCCCTGGGAGTTTCATGCACCCTGAGGGTAGCGGAACGCCAAAACGGTCCCCACAAAGGCAGTCTCACTTGGAGGCCCATCTCACCCGTTCCCCGGGCTTCCCCCAAGCTGGATCTCCCCAGGTGGGTCCAAGTCCTGGTGGTACACCTTATACCCTTCCTCATCCATCCAAACCAGTGTGTTCTCCAATGTCTGCTTCTCCGCTCTCGTCCTCGTCCTCCCAGAGCCAGAACCAAGCACGCTCTCCCATGCTGTCAGCTGCACTGTCCAACCGAGCTGGTTCCAGCTGGCATGAGGTGTCCCGGGCCCAGCAGCTACAGCAGTTGGCCTCCAACAGCAACAAGCACCACTCTTCCAGCAGCCAAGGCCCTGTTCCACCACCTCCTCCACCACCTTCCCAGTCAGGGCTGTCTTCTCTGGGCCAGCCATCCTCCTCCACCCCATCTTGGGCCGGCCCGTCACCACCTTACCGTCCCGGGGACAAGCTGTCCAGCTCCTCCCCACATCAGCAGCCCTTCAGTCCAGCCACGAGCAGCATTCAGAGCCCACAGAGTTCGCTGATCTCCAGCCTGCCCACAGCTCCAGCCCCTGGTCCTTCGCCGCCATACCGACCTGAGAAACTTGCCAGTCCGGCCCTGGCACAGCCTCCCTTTAGCCCTCAGAACTCCCTTTTACCCTCTGGGAGTGTGCCATCTACAGGGGGCTCCATTCAGGGTTCTCCAGCCAACTATTTGCCCTCTGTGGTCCCTGCAACATCCGGTACTACTGGCCCGTCAACCCCATACCGGCAAGAGAACAAGCATTGCAGTCCCAGTGTCACTTCGCAGCAGAATGGGACGGTTAGTGCCAGCATGGCCAGTAGCCAGTTGTACAAGGCTATAACGTCCAGCCAGCCAGCACCCAGCAGCTTGAAAGCCCTCATGCAGCACAGCCAGGCGCCCGGACAGATGCAGCCGCAGTCAACACAGCAGCAGATGGCCCAGGTCCCCATGAGCAAAGCCAACAGTCAGGAGTCTTTCTCCTTCAGCAACACCAAACCCCTCTGCCACTTTGACCCCGAGCCACCCACACAGCAGCACAAGATAGGACCACTCGCACCAGCGGGACAAGTGTCAATGGGCGGCCCGTTCCGGGGACCAGGCATGCAGGCGACACCCCCCACGTCATCGCCTGGTCACCCCAACTTGCTGCGATTGCAGAGAGGGATGCAGCCTGGTGGAGACAGCACAACAGGACCGGGAGGGGGCGGGATGGTGCCCCACTGCCGAGAGGTAGGGGTCACATTTTTTTTGGCAAAACCTCACTGAAAGAGTAGTTTAGATCTTTGGACACACCTGTTTACGTCAAAAATATGAGGTCCTGACCCAAACAATGTATTAAGTGCAAACTTGTTTGTCTACCTTGGGTCCAAGTGCTACTTAGAAACGTTGTTCAGAGGTCAAAATCTGTACAGCGATGCAGCGATGACTTGGAAATGACATTTGGAAAAGGATGTCAACACTGTTACAGTCACAAATGCAACCTTTTGTTTAAAGTGTGATGACATGAAGACAGGGAGATTGAGACATTGTTCTCACACAGCCATTGGATTTTTTTGGGCTAGGGTAGCTTTTGTGTCAAGTATTTTCTTGACACAAACAACATACACAAAGATTTGACCTAGCCTTACCTAGGAAGAACATATTGCCTTTTAGACTGCCTTCAGGGGGTTAACATTAAAAGGTAGGTAAATAAAAAAAAAGTGGTTTTATTGACTAAAACTAGGGTAAAATATCATCAGTTTTTTGTCTAGACAAAAAAACTAGACTAAAATAAGACAATTAAACAAGAAGACAACTAGAATTCTGACACTTTTAGTCGACTGAAACTTGACTACTATACTATCACAATACTACAACCATAATGATGCCATCACAGTAACGCACAGTGGAATACCAGGACCTGAAACCCAGACCACCAGGGAAAGAACGTGAAAGGCCAAAACCCTTTTTCTGGATCAGCTCTTTTCTTCTGTGTTTGCATAGTTGAAGTCAGTCACATTTTCCCAGACCTTCAACAGTCAGTGTATTGGTGGGTTCCCCACTGTAAGCTGAATGCATTATAGCTCAGTAGAAGGACAAACCAAATTGTGTTTCGGCTCCATTGTTCTCCAGGTTCTCTGTCACAGAACATTCTAGAATTTACATTCAATCTACTGCTTTAGCATGGACTGTAAAGGCAGTTTCAAGGCAAAGTCAAAGACGAGAGGAAAGTGAGAGTGCAGGAAGGAAAGCGAGAGCGAGGGAACGATTTTGGGTTATTCCCTGTAGTTGGTCACTCTCTCACCACTGGTTGTGTGTGCAGAACGTTCTGGTTTTGCCCTTCACATGCCCTGTGAGCGAGGCCTAGGAGTAAAGTGTTACTTTTGGACACAGGGGATAAAATGGAGGGCAAATAGGCTTTGGGCAACACTGCAGAATAAGGACTGAAGCCGCTTCTCTCTTTTCCTTCTCATAGAAAGAGGCCATGCCATAGTAAACACGTTTTATTCCTACTGTAATCGAGTCTGGGGTCAGTCAGTGTTATGAACAGGTGTGCGGTGAAAAGGTTGTGTCCTTTGTTCTGTGTCACAAAGCAATGTGTCCCATGTATGGGTCTGTAAGTGAGTGGGATTCACTGTGTGTGTGTGTGTGTGTGTGTGTGTGTGTGTGTGTGTGTGTGTGTGTGTGTTTTCAAAGCGCACAGCAGTATTCTCCCTGTGAGTTTGGCAGCGTGTTTGAAGACACCCCTTTTCTTTTCTGCCCTGTAGTACTCTTTCAGCACATCAATAAAAGATAATGAATTTTAGAGTGAAGGTGACAGAAAGGGAGCGAACCGGGCGAAGGGGTTCGCTTCTTGGCGGAGTGCTAAAGGGGCAACTATGAAGTAGTTTGACATCTGCCTGTGAAAAAAAAACTCCCCCCCGCTCCCTGTTTTTTCCTCAGGAGTCTGTTTTCTACCTGAAGAACAAGAGTTTACATGATTCTGCTAATAACACGTCAACCCCCTTTTAATCACATGCTTTTATTGTTCAGCAAGTGTGTGTTATGAATACAATAACTCTAAAAATTATGAGTTTTTTCAGGTATAATGATCAAAGCTTCCTAGAGAGACAAGAAAAATTGACTTAGCAGATCTTATTCCTAAAAAAACATTACTCTTAAATTCATCATGCTGATATTCATGATTTTTACATTTTTAATATCCAGGAATATATATGACTATCAATATATAGCCCAGCCTTGGCGTGTATTTCATTTGTGTGTATTTTTAAATATGTATAGATGATACAGGCCAGAAGTTTGTACCCACACAAATAATTATATAATGCTTTTTCATATTTTTGGCAAGAAAATACTAGAGAACATATCTGACTTGTTGTTGAACAAGCCATATCGGGTCCGCCTTGCATTGATATTCACTCTGCGTGCTTAAAAGGGGGCTGGGGGAGGGGTTTTAGACATTTCCAGAGAAAGGAGGCAGAGGATCTGTGGAGCTGCTGAGATGAAGGCATCGTGGGTTACTTTTTTGTAATGAAACTCATTCATTAACTTTCACATCCAGTAAATTGCATTACAGTAAATTACATTAGATTTCAACAAACAGTCAGGGATATTTTAAATCCTATTGTGGGTCAGGCACTGTAGTGTGTTTCAGTTAATTTTATGACCTACGACAGCTACTCTTTGAGTTTGCAGACCTGGAATTGGTTCTTTGCTGTCATATAATCTAATCTCATTTACCCCAAACTGCTAAAGAGGTTTACGTGGAAATGCCCAGTATTCTGGTCTATCAGGCCCCAAGGAAAACCACATTGTCCAGTGGTTCAGCATAGGCAAAAATAACAAGGGAAAAAATAACAAACCGAGCTTCATGAGAACAACACGCCACGCCGCTTTTCCTGGCAACAGCCTCTTTCTCGTATTTGTTGACTCAAGCGGGGATCCCCTCCTTTCGTAGAAAGGCGTCACTCTCTTATTGTTTTCACTCGTCCGCTGTCATTCTCGGCCCACCTACTCCGAAGCAGGCTGGGGTTTTTCGACTTCTCGCAAGTCACGATTGGTGTCCACAGCCCTCCGGAAGAAGGTGCACACAAGTGTCTGTGTGCTTTTTTATGTGGTGGTTTTGTTTGGATGCATGCGTGTGTGTATGAGAAAGAAACTCAGTGTGCATTAGGGCTGGGCAACTGGGCCTAAAAAACATTGTGATTATTTTATATAGACAATATATATCTCGGTATCCAGAAATTTCCTTTAAACCCCTGTATAAATGATGAATTTATAGCTTTATTGCATAAAAGGATACCAATATAATAAATATAATGAATGTAACGAAAAGGATACCAATGTAATGAATGTAACCACTGCATCTGTGGTTCTGCTCGACCACAGATGCAGTGGTGGAGAAGTGGCTCACATTTGTTAACTGGTCTGCCTCACGGAAATGTGACCATGCAGTTGGTCTTTGGGTGACCAGATGTCCTCTTTTCCCCAGACATAATGTTTTTTCCTTGGCAAAAACATAATTACAGGTCTTATCACCTCTAGTGTGCATGTTTTGATGTACATTTGTGTGTGTGTACAGTACAGGCCAAAAGTTTGGACACACCTTCTCATTCAATGTGTTTTCTTTATTTTCATGACCATTTACGTTGGTAGATTCTCACTGAAGGCATCAGAAATATGAATGAACACATGTGGAGTTATGTACATAACTGGAAACATGTTTATATTCTAGTTTCTTCAAAATAGCCGCCCTTTGCTCTGATTACTGCTTTACACACTCTTGGCTTCAAGAGGTCGTCACCTGAAATGGTTTTCCAACAGTCTTGAAGGAGTTCCCAGAGGTGTTTAGCACTTGTTGGCCCCTTTGCCTTCACTCTGCGGTCCTGCTCCCCCCAAACCATCTCGACTGGGTTCAGGTCCGTGGAGGTCAGGTCTCCACTTTTTGTTAAGTACATAACTCCACACGTGTTCATTCATAGTTTTGATGCCTTCAGTGAGAATCTACCAATGTAAACGGTCATGAAAATAAAGAAAACACATTGAATGAGAAGGTGTGTCCAAACTTTGGGCCTGTACTGTATGTAGCAGGTAGGAGGCATCTCTACCTGCTTTGAAACTGTTTGGCCTACTCTCGATGTCTGTGAGCGTGTGTGGGTGTGTGTGCATTGTGTATTTTTTTGATTCGCTGTTCTGATGCTTGGTGCTGTCTCTGTGCACTTTGAACTCTGGTCACTCTGGTTAGTGCTCAGTTGCTGGGCAACCTTAATAAATGTTATTTAATAAATGCCACCGGTTCCTGTGGGTTTCAGGGTTTGGGGGCTTCTTGTGTTGACTCAGCATTTTTGAAGCAGGAACTCTGTGCCATTCAAGGTACAGCTGATGAGCTAGAATTTGTGGAAATGGCGCACTCGCAAAGCCATCCACCTCTGTGCCATGTTATGCTAACAGAAAATAATCTGATTGGCCGATGATCTTCCACACCTTATCGGCTGCTGTCTGGTACAATTAGCCCCTCTTTAATATGCGCCTTAGATATGCTAAAACCACTGGGTCGTCGGGTCCAGTCTAGAAGTGTTTGTGGACTGGCAGCACAGCATAACATCTACACAATGTCTACACACACACACACACACACACGTAAAAGTCCTCCTTGACCCCACCCACCCATCACAAGTCACCCACCATTTCCGTCAGTCCGTCTGTTATGCTGCTGTTTTTCCTCCCAGGCTGAAACGAGACTTTTTGGATGAGATTGGGGTTAGAGAGGGACAGGCTATGAGACAGGGAACAGACAGGCAACTCCCAATCCACAAGGAGTACAGGAGTCCTCAAATGCACCATTTTGTCTGATTTAAAAAAATATTTTGAATGTCTCTAAGTGGGTCAGCTTCACAGATAAGCGTGTGTGTGTGTGTGTGTGTGAGAGAGAGAGAGAGCGAGAGAGAGAGCAAACGAGTAGCTCAGCTTATTGAATGTTAAGGATTTAGTTTTCCTGTTAAGACGTGGTGTTAGTGAGTCCAGAGTCCTCCATGCTTCTGCTACACACACATACACGTCATGTGCAGTACATTTATGGCCTGTCAGTCATTTATAGTGGCAATGTTAAAGTGCATAGTATATATATTCATGTGAAAATGTATGCTACTATCCCATCTTAACCCTTTATACTGAGCTTATATCCGGTGAGATAAGATACGACACTTCAGGTAAATTTACTTTGACAGTGTAACTGTATGTAGCAATTGAGTAGAAAACAAGCATAAAATTTTATTAGATTTACAGCATCTTGCTGAATAAAAACAGAAGCAATATGTTAATGAAGAACAACACATACAAGCATACAAATACAGGGAACATGAACACAAATAAAACTACATGTTAACATTATGTGTCTTAATGTGTTCCAAGGTAACATTGAGCTTGTGTGTTATCTGTTGAAAGGGAGCCGTGGTGGTGTTGGCAGGAAAAAGGCTGTGTGTCTGTGTGTGAGTATGAGAGAGTGATAGAGAGAGGAGTGCTGCTGTGGGCTGGAGAGAAGCCTATGTCAGCTCCTCTGTTTAGTGCCCTGGGCTTTTATTTGCAGAGGAAGAGAGAGGGATGCGGGGAGAAAGTGCGAGGGGGGGGTTTGTGCAGAGCGAGGGGAGGGTGGTAGAGTTGGGGGGGTGGAACAGGCAGAATCTGCAATCTGCCAGCTTTTCACCAGGAGAAAGAGCTGCCATCGCTCTGTTTCCTATATGCTGGCATGAGCCGTACACACGTGCACACATAATTAAATGCACTCACAACTGCTTGTTTACATGCACCAATGTACATACCTGTATTGCGGGGACCTTTGGTACCAACTATGTAATACATGTCTTATGTAAACAACACTTTTTGGGGTTTTAAAATATTAAACTGTTTTTTGTTAATATTCTAAATATTCATCTTCATTTACACAATTTGATGTTTTCATTAAGAAACATATTTACAAAAACACATGCACATCATGAACTATAAATGCACAGATACACACATCTTTTTTAAATAAAATATAGACAACTCACACTCAAGCATGAGCAAATGCATACACACTACAAATGTCATGTGGAATACATATGAATATTTTTGTTTTTGTTCCATTTGAGCAAATCTTCAATTATCACTGTGTTGAGCGTGTGTGTGTGTGTCTGTATGTGTGTACAGGGAGAACTTATAGTTATTGCATTTAATGCCTCATTCTCCCATTTTTGTCCTTTCCCTCTCTCCTTAACTGCTGCTGCCTCATATTTAATTCTGTCACTTTAGTTCTGCCTTTGGAGAGGAAAAGAGGGCAGAGGGGAGCACAGAGGGGGAGAGAGTGATTGTAGTGAGGGAGGAAGAGTGCAGGCAGCGAGAGAGAATCAGGGTGTGGGTAGGACAGAGAGGAGACAGTCTAGCCTGGCTGCAGAAACACACATTCACACATGAAGCGAATACGGTGTCTGGTGTGTGTATGTGTGTATGTGAGAGAGAGAGAGAGAGAGAGAGATGGTTTGTAATGACTGTGCGTCAGTCCACATTTGTTACATTGAGGTGTGTGTGTATACTATATAAATTGCATTTTGTATTGTTGTTTGCCCATGAAAACATTTATTCTTTGACTTACTTATTACATAAGTATGGGGAATATAAATGATACACTGGTGAACGGAATTCTGAAATTGTGAGCCTCATACCTGCACCCATAGTCAAAACTCAACTTTCATCATCTTTGAGTAGCACAGATCTGCCTTTCTCTTGTCCCCCTGCTCACTTCAAAACACAGCAATATCCTGTTTAGTCTATGGATAGTCACTTCTGTTAAAATGGGGATGGGCTGAGGAGAGATTATAAATGGTGTCTCCAACGTTGTTTTGTTTTTTTGTCTGTACTTCTGTTCCTGCACCACATAAGTTCTTTTGTACAAATGGGGACATTTTGGCAGTCCCCACTAGAGCAAATTCTTATTTACAAAATATGTAAGATTTGAACTTGTATAGCTGAAAGCTTCTGATATCTAAGGTTAGAATGAGTATGGTTACATAGAGGTACTTACACATTTATAACACACATGTTACATGGTTATTACCAGTGTGATTGCAATATGTGTTGAGTGTATTCACTCAGATGTCTGTAAACCATGGCTGGTAAAGAACATGTGCATGTGTATCTGCAGTGACTACACAACCACATACAGACCTGCAGTTCTTTGCAATTCATGGGTCCTTCTAGCACTCAGTAATGATAGGAGTCCCTGGCTGGTGTGTGTGTGTGTGTGTGTGTGTGTGTGTGTGTGTGTCCTTGATGCTGGTAAGCCCATCCATTACAGAGGCTGCTGTGCTTCCATTTGTTCTGCACCATAGCGCTCCTCTGACAGTAGTCACGCACACACTCTAGGACACACACACACTCTGCACATATAAATAAATACAGTACATGGTGCCTTTCTCTGTCACACACACATACACACACACACACACACACACACACACACACACCTTCAGGTCCAAAAAACAGGCTGCTCTTCCTGCTGCCATTGCTGAATCAGACCTTTCCTAGTCAGTGTAGTTTATTGGACCTGTGTGGGATTGTTTTTATATTCCTTACTTCCCTCCATCCCTCCCTCTCCCTCCCTCCTTCTCTCCTCTGTCTTCTCTCTGTTTCCACATCCATCTTGTCTGACAGACAGTAGTTTGTTGTTTTCTTTTCTCGACTGCCTTCAGAAACCCTTACTCAGACGCCCCATGGAGAAAATGATGGATAGAGCAGAGAGAAAGTGTGAGAGGGAGTGAGTGCGTGTGGGTTTGTGTGGTACAGTTGCCAGTAAGGGGGTTTCAGTCCACTGTAGCACAGTTTTCCAGCACGGTGTAGTCTAAGGCGGTAGCTGTTATAACAGTGTTAGTGAGGCTTGTTTGGAAATGATTTGGTTTTCTGATTGTGTGTGTGTGTGTGTGTGTGTGTGTGTGTGTGTGTGTGTGTGTGTGTGTGTGTGTGTGTGAGAGAGAGAGAAATGTCCTTCAGGTTTGATAAGTATCGATCAGATTGGTTCTCGCAGCACTGACCAGGCTTTGTATAAACTAATAAATCAGCCATAAAGTGTCATATCTCCGAGCGTGTGATTTAAAGCATGGCATATTTCATTTGGCTGGCAGCCACTGCACACATGCCCTGGCTGCTTAATTATAACAGTATCATATAAAGAAACTATAACAACCCTCGTAAAGTCAATTTGGTCCAGAATGCACTGTTCGGCGGGTCAGTTGCAAGATGGTGCCAATAGGCAGGCAGTGATTCCTCTGCATAATTGGCCAGTGTTCTTTAGGGTTGTGCTTGTGTGTAAAAGTATATGTCTACATAATTAATATGGCGATAATAGGTGACCAAATTATCGCTGATAGATTTAATGGTACTGTTCGCTTATTTACCTGATTTAAAGTATTACGGACACAGCATTCTTTTAAAAAATGTCAGCTTCCAATATGGAACATTCATCATGTAATTCATCTCAGGTAAATCTGAGTGTCTGAGATTTACAGGGTTTGGTTAATGTGGTTTTTTTTTTGTCATTTTCAAGGCGTCATTTTCAATATATTTAATCTGCTGTCAGCATCATTGGGGAAACACCAATTAATCACATAGTATTTAAAATTATCAAATTGTTCCTTTTAAGTTCTGCTGTCCATTCTGTTCTGGCTTTAGGGAGTAGGGGTGTCATTTGGTGTGCAGAGATTGTGTAGATTTTTGTTTGGTTTTTATTTGGGTGGGTAACACACTTGCCTATAAATCAGAAGACCACAAAATCAAATCACAGGTTCAAACCCCATTTACTACCATTGTGTCCCTGAGCAAGATACTTAACTTTGAGTTGCTACAGGGGGACTGTCCCTGTAACTACTGATTATTAAGTGGATCTGGATAAGGCCATCTGACTGAATGTAAATATGTTTGTAAAAATATATTTGTGAAGCAGTGTATATGCTTCTTTATTATAGACTCAGAATTGAGTTAAAGAAATAACAGTGGTTTGGGGTACTGAGTTCACTGGGTCAGCTCTGATTGGCTGAAAGGGAGACAGGGGAGAGTTTTCCCCAACATTGTTTAACAGTATACCACCAAGCAGACGCTACACCAAAACGAAGGTGAGAAACCAGACAGCTGACGTGAATGTGTGTGTGCAGGAGTGTGAAATGTCTAAATTTTTTGTCTGTGCCTGGCTGCTTCTGTTTGTGTGTGAGTGTGTGTGGTTGGTTAATCTGTGCACACATGTGTATCTAATTTATGCGAGTCTCAGCAGAAGTGTCTGAAAGTGTTTATTTGTGTGCGATGTGTGTGTGTGTGTGTGTGTGTATGTGTGTGTGCTGCTTGTGGTATAGACCAGGAGAAACCGTAGCCAGCCTTGCCTCAGTGTGGGGCTGGGTGGGGTGGGTGGCTGCAGTGGTTTGCTGACTCACCGGGGTTAGGGTGGGGTTTCAACTCGACATCAAGACTCTGACACCCACCTGACCTGATCCACACTCAAGGGCCCAGATGGTAAACGTCCCAACAGTCTGTACATGTCACCGCAGCTCCCCAAAATAACACTGACCGTACCTCGACCACGGACGGTAGTCCAATTCAAAGCTTAACTTTACAGTAAACAACACAAATATTCAAAACCATTCTCATCCCACAGTAACTCACACTGGACCATAAGGAATCCTGGGCAAGTCTTTGACTACAGGGTCTATTTGATAGAAGTAAGACTGCGTGTGAATTATGTTCACAAAATAGAAGCAATTGCAATAATTTTACACTCAGCTTTGTGTTATGAGAGCAATATAATATACTTCATTATCAATGAAGTACATTTTTTTTGGTGGCAAATTTAATCAAAGTTCAAGAAAGCTGTCAAATAGTCCTGTAAATCTTGGCCTGATCAGGCTCAGGTCGGGTCCGTCAAGCTTGAACAGTAAATGAGCGGTCAACAAACACGATCTTATGGTCTGTTGTGAAAGTGAAGTTACTGTCATTGTGAAACACTGCAGCACAGCACACCGTGACACAACAAAATGTGTCATCTGCTTTTAACCATCACCCTTGGTGAGCAGTGGGAAGCCATGACAGGCGCCCGGGAGCAGTGTGTGACAACGGTGCTTTGCTCAGTGGCACCATGGCGGCTCGGGATTCGACCCAGCACCCTTCCGATCATGAGTCCTCTTCCTTAGCCGCTAGGCTACCACTGCCCCAGTTTATAAATCATGTGATTATAAATCACGCTTAAAATAAGATTCCTTTCCCATTCATTTTCATAAACAACATCTATAGCTAACATTCCACCAGGTGTAATTTCCATGTAACTTCCATGACGCCGTAGCTGTGATTATCATCTCCACCCACAACTTCACCTGTTACCACTTTGGAGGGTGAACTCTCTGACCTCATGAACTATGCCTGACTCCATCTCATCGGTAGAATGACACTGGGACCATATCTTGCACTGTCTGGTCCTGTCTCCTAACACCTATTCATTAAGTTGTTTTCTCCCACTTTGCTGGCCTGGTACTGTTATCTGGCTCCAGACACTCCCTTATACATTTGCACAAAGGAAAGTCGTCCCTTTACACTGCTTCTCATGGGTAAAAAACAAAGACTGTGCCTGGTCAAGGATATTGTCTCTGTCTGGTTGAGCTCCAGATATTGGCATGAGGAGCGGGCTTTCCAGGGGCCCAGCCTGGACCTCATCTGAAATTATCTTCCAGGTGGCCCACACAGACTTAGGGTTCAGTCATCCAGGTGCTGTCTGGGTCTCCCTCAATTCTTCACAACCCTTGACTTATAATATGAAATGGAAATGCACAGTTAAAGTAATTAACCTGTTATGTAAATGATCAGTACCCTATGCCTAATTTGAAAATGTAAATAATTAATGTAACTGGTAAATTAGTTATACAGGTCAATAATAATTTTGCATGACATCATTAATGCAATTGAATGCAATGGATTGAAGCAATGGATGGGTATTAAATCAAGACCACATCGTTCTCAGCATTGACTCTTGTATGAAAGTTAGGTTATTCTCTCCATTACATTACTATTTGGCTTGATAGTGCTTATTTTGCAGCTCCCTGATTGGCCATCACCTGATCAGCATCATTTTGTGTGTAGTAGAATTCTACACGTGGCAGAATTTAAGCACACTTGGTCTGTAAGCGCTGTACGGCGTTTACCGTGTGTCTGTGGTTACTGTTTAATAATGGCTGTTTAATTGGTGTGAGCACAACGGCTCATTGGATTTCAAGAAGCACTAAGAACAAAAGGCTCCGTTCTGCAGGACTAAATTCCTCTCTCCCTCCCTCCTGAAGGAAAAAGAGAAACAGAAGTGTGTGGGTTGTTCTAGGTAGAGATTTTGTTTGGTCTTTTTAGCAGCTGTGCACGTTTGTTTGATCCTTCTCCAAATGGAGGAACAGGCACTCGAAACACACACACACACACACACACACACACACTTTATTAATTGTTTCTGCTTGTGTCTTATTAGCACACGTGGACTCGGAATCAGTAAGTGCAATTAAACAGCAGCCAAATAACCAGCTAAACGAGATAATACGCACTTCTACTACCTGAGTCGCTTTATTTACTGGTGAACACATGTTCTGCCGATAATCGGCCACACCGGCGCAGCTAATAATCGCTCAAATCGTCGCCCTGACTCCATAATTAAATTTAATCAGCTCTCACTTTGCAGTGAAGGGCCTCTCGACTTGTCAGGATACACGGCGCGTCCCGCGGCGACTACTGATAGCAGCGAAGGCATCTGAGGCACACGCGCGGCACACAGAACTTTTAATCGGACACATGTCTCCCACTAACCCCTCGTTCAGATCCCCCGAACCGGCATGGAAATCTCCAAATCAATTTCATAAGTGACGGCGCACACAGCCGCTTGGCTGTAAACAACATTACGCGATTGGATACTGGAACATAAACATATTGTTTGTTCCGCCGGTTCGCCGGCATTAACCTAATTCATCCAGGATTAGCACGTCGCTCATAGGGAACAAGTGGGGTGGCGGAAGAGGAGCTGGAGGAGGAGGAGGAGGACGAACCCCAAAACGAGGAGAAGGGCAGTAGTCGAGCAGCAGGGGAAAAAAGGGGGGATTAAGGCCTGAAGTTTTGATGTAGCCACCGGGCAGAATTTCTTTTTGAGGAGCTCTGGGTTTCTTCTTAAATGAGCAGTTCTGGTGTGCCAAGATCTATTCACCTGGGAAAACACATCAGCCCACGTGAAAATAATCACATTGAAACCTTTATTTTTCATAAATTGATCTTGAGAACTCACCCTTAGCAAAATTACATATGGTTTTAATATGGTCAAAATGGCCAGCTTCATAGCTTGTTCGAGGTAACAGTTGAAATCTTAGCAAAATGCAAAAGTGTAATAGACCATTTTTGTGCTAATTAGAGCCAGTTTATAAATATTCCACCTTATGATGAGTAGCACTCCTAACACTCAGAATCTTAATGTCTTATATTATAAAACATTATAGTATACGCCAAAGAATATTATATTTGCCATGTTCCAGTCCTGATCCAGGGTCCCTGGAGTGCTCATTTGTTCCTTTGTGTTGGTGTTCAACTGTGCTGAACCCTTTACATTGTGTGGTGTTGCCTTTGTTTTTACCTTGGTGTTTTCCTTCTATGGTTTTGCATTACTTAGATGATATACATATAATTAGCAATACATTACACTGTGCCTTTTTATTCCTTTTGTTCCTTATTCAATAAAATATATTGTTCAATTGCATATGTCCTCCATGCAACATGACTTTATTTAAGAACATAAAAATCTGGATGGCAAATATGGATATATTCATATGTATATTTTTTTTCAACCCTGTTTTTCTTTTTTTGACCCATTCAGTTTTACTGACTGAAATTACAATGAAGACATTCTGAGTGGAAGAAATGCCTTGGAAATCTTTCATCCTTTGTCGATATATTATATGCTTTAAATGAGAGAATGCAGGCGTCTGATATCCAACAAGCATTTGCTCTGAACTTGAATAATTGCACACAAAGGGGGCCGATACTCCGGAGCCCAGCACTCCCAAAGCAAGGCCGCAGGCTGAGCGATACGTTCTGTAAGTGTGTCAGGTTGTAGTTCACTAGCGGACGGGAGGCTGGAGGGGGTGGAGGCTAACCTTGCGGAGGAAAGCCAGGGAAACACCAAGGTCTCTTTTAATCATGGCTGACAGAGCAGCTTGAACACATGTGGATTAATGAGCGCCGGTGTCGTGCCGAATTCAGCCCCCTGGATGTTTTCTGAGCCTCTAATTGATATCTTGAGCTGTTAGAGCCGAGGATTTGAAAGCCCACCTCCACACTCTCTGTGTACAGGAGAGCGGAGTGTGTACTCAGTGTTCCTTCATGGTTTAATTGGAGCGCTTACAACACTGAGATTAGCAGAACAGATACACAAACAGGAATTCAAAGGAACCAGTACCAGATGGGACCAAGTGACACCAATGGGAATTTGGGCTCTAGCTGCAGTTTCTCGCCATTTTTCTAGCAGTGAGAACAATAATTAATAAGATTTTTTTTCCCCGCCTGTGCCTTGGTTTGTAGTTACCGTAGTACCTCACTCTAATACAGTCATCTGACCAGTTTAAATGCATAGTGTGATTATTTCCTATAATCTGCGTATCAAGCTTAATTGTACAAAGAAAAAAAATTGTACAAAACAGTTCTAATACAACCACATTTTTGCAGAGTACCGTTATTATATAGGTTTCAGGAAATGGCATAACTCGTCCTGCATGTAATACAATAATCTGATTATGAAAGTTCTTATCAGGCAATGTGTGTGTGTGGTTAGTAATATGAATGATTGCTTATGTCCGTGAACAGTCCTGACCTGGCTCAAAACAGAACAGGAGAGAGGAGACCAAATATTCCCTGACAGACGGAGGGGGGCCTCCTGTAAAGACACACACATTCACACACACAAGCGTGACAGCAGGAGTGAGAGTAGTGAGAGGGAATGAGAGAAAGAGGGGAGGATAAATAATGAAGGAGGTCTGTAATGACCAGGGAGCCTTTTTCGTGACTGGCTGACTGAGTGTGTGTGTGTTTGTGTGTGTGTGTGTGTGTGTGTGTATAAAGTATGCTGCTGCTCAGACAGATTGCAGCACTGCCTGATGCTCACCCCCCACATTTTAGACACACACACACACACACACTTGCGGTGAACAGACAGGAAGACACTGCTGTTGCCCTTAGCAGGATGGACGCTGGAGGTGGGGCTGCAGGGTGGGATGGAGAGTGGAGGGGCTTTGGATGGAGGAGAGGTGAAGCAGAGGTGATTCCACTGATTCTTTCCTCCCCTTTCATTCTTTCACTCAGCCCCCCCAGTTCCTTCCCTCCCATATGTACAGTAATGACTGTTATATAGCATATTAATAATTTATACTCCTGCACTAATAGGAAACACATAACACACATGCACACCCAGAATGGACTGTGGGTGTTTACGGGCACAGAGGCTCACGGCGCCCTCATTTTCACCCCATCCAAGTCATGTTGTTCGTAAAGCTCAGAGCATGAAACTGTTTTGTATGACCGCATAATGTGTGTGTGTGTGTGTGTGTGTGTGTGTTGCTGGTTTACTGAAAGGTGTCTCTGTGAGTGTGCAGAATGGTATCATTGTAGTAGAACTACACCCCTCCTGCCCGAACCATGCAGAAAGAATGCTCATCCATTATGTTTGTGAGAAATGTGTCTGTGTGTGGTGTCGGATATCAGCCTTTTGGTGTGTTTCGCAAATGTATAATTGCATCAGGTTTTTTTTTTT
This sequence comes from Denticeps clupeoides, assembly GCF_900700375.1. Lineage (NCBI taxonomy): Eukaryota > Metazoa > Chordata > Actinopteri > Clupeiformes > Denticipitidae > Denticeps > Denticeps clupeoides. Next base: position 34,216,859 of record NC_041707.1, read on the forward strand.
TTATATCCCCCCCCTCACATTCTATGATCAGAGCTGCCGAAAACAACAAAGGCACGTTGGTCCCTCTTCTGTCTGAAACAGCTGTTCGTGTCCCAGCCCTGAGGAGCGGGAACGACAAAGTGAGGGAGGGCTGAAAAGGAGAGATAGCTGGATGCTGTCTTCCCTCTCGGCTTTCTCTCTGTCTGCACTTATCTGTGCGATCCCATCATCTTCTCTCGTCTGGATCCAGAGTAGCCATGAGAGTCTCACTCGCCACATTATCTGTTTCACCTCTCTGTTCCTTTATCACTAGCTCGGCATATTTTGCTGTTGGAGTTTCCTTTCATTTGCTTGTGAAGGGAAGGCGTTATTGCCATTACTATGGTCACTTAACAGTATCAGCCTCGAAACTGGCGTAAATATGATGTAGGCCGTATGTTCACAGCAAATTGGAAAGTGCTACTAACTAGCAAACCTGCTCTTTCCTTTGTTTCTTTATTTGAGAAAAAATGTTAATTAGCATGCTTAGCATAGCATATTAAAGTGCGTAAATTGTAAATCCATTTAGTTTCAATGTTTTCCCCCCGTGTTCTCGCCCTCCTTCTGTTCTATTATCTCAACAATGATGTTCTCAAACCACTGTTTGATTCTGTGAAAAGGCTTTACTTTACAATATTAACACTAGATTGGCACAAACTATTACGCTAAAGCTAACTAGTAAATCGGTGTACTAAGCTTAGCGCAAGTGTTCCAAATTTTTCCCATGAGGTTCTCTCTGTTAAGTAATGTTAGTACTATTTCAGTATATGATAAACGCTGTCAAAAAGAAAGGCAATTTATGAAATTGCCAGTTAGCTACTAGCTAAATGCCAAACCGGTCGTTCTCTCTGCGTGGTTGGCCAAAAAAACGGCATTACTTAATTAGAACTCTACCAATCCTTTACCAAACCTTTAACCACAGTAAAGGTGAAAGCAGGGGACAGGTTAAGAATGCTCCCGCAATGTCAGTGTTCCGACCAGCGCCTCCCAGCCATGGCGAGCTTGCCCAGCTCTCCTGAGAGTCCACCGAACCCTCAAACCCTCCTCTCTCCCCCTGTAAACAGACCCCAGCAAAACAAAGAGAGCCGGGCACGCCGGTGCCGCTGAACAGAGGCCGCGTTTGGCTTAGTGCCGCGGCACCTTTTTGAAGGACGCGGTGCAAAGGGAGGAAAGAGACAAGAAACTGTGTTGTCTTGATCTCTGCCTTTCCATAAATTGCACCCTCAGACTTGAACGCGTGTAACGCCTCGAACGTCTACTGCCCACGCGTCACTGTAGCATGGAAGCGTCTCATCAAGGATCCACCACACAATTTCAAATGTTTTTTTTTTGCCGTTTTAGGGGTAAACTAACTCTAACTTCATGCAGTTTGTCTTCTGAATGATGATAAACAAATGCAAGTCGTTTCCTTCTCTCTCAAGAGCCAGTAAAAGCTTCAGCCAGCAGCGTGTGTGTTTAGAAGACTCGCTCGAGTTTTTCTTTAGCAAAACACACCCACTGTGGCAGGAAACCAGGACATCTGAATTATTTGTGCGGGCTTATGTTTTTATGAGATGTCTTTTTACACATCACGCAGGTCCAAAGGGTGCAAGATTCTTAATGTACCTAAAAGGTGTACTGCAGCGTTTTCCCATATGCGTGTGCACGAACTCTCGCACGCGCACTCGCGCGCGTTGCTGTGTGTTGTGTCAGGGCTTCTGCTCGAGCGCTGCGGCTCCTACTGGACCCGTTGTCTTTGTTGGAGCTGAGGGGCTCGGCGGAGTCTGTCCCGAGTGACCTTGCCCTGAGGAGGAACAGGGATGGAGGGAGGGGGGGTTGTCCACAGATGGCAGGAGATAGGGGACTGGTGTGGGAGGGGGGCAGTGTGTGAGTTTGCAGGGGTGTACAGCGAGGAGAGAGAGAGCGTGCATTTCAAAGCTTAACCATCTCTTGTGAAACGATCCGCCAAATATGAGCCAAAGGCCGCGGGGGGTTGATTCAGTGTGGTGGTCCAGTCCCATTAACGTCACCTTCCCCGTACGGTACCGTTACTGTACTCCTTCGACGCTATACTTTGCCCCGCCCCCTCCCGCAGTCTCAGATCTTGCCACACACCTTATTATTAAACGGAACTGATCTTAATTCACTGGCTATACCGCTCATCTAGAAATGCCTGTGTGTCTTATTAATTATCCAGAGGAGGGCGTATGGCCGTGTAGAATTGTTTTCCAGTTTCTTCGACTCCTTTTCCTCATTTGTGTGTGTTTGTGTAAGGGAGGGGGGTTAACATGCCAGGAACAGTCCGGGAATTTGAGGCGGTGCTTCAAAGAGTCCCAGGATGGTTTACAGCCTTCAAAGGGAGAAGGCTGGAGGGGTAGAGAGGGAGAGAACACGCGAGCGGGCTGTGTGCACCTTTTCTTTCCGAAAGGAGAGGAGAGCGTTAAATCTCACCCAAATCTGTCTCTTTTTCGCCCCGTAAGCACAGAGCGGGTTCCCTCCGCTCACTATCTTCAGACGTCTGGATATTGTACATTCAGGACCAGATTTTGGGGCTTTTTGTAGACAAAAGCTCTTGAATTTAGAGTGCTGTGCGCAGATAATTGTGTAGAAATGGCACAGGGTGGCAGGAAAGGCTGGCTGGAGCAAAGGAAGAGAGAGGAGGAGAGGGATGGGTAATAAAGAGAAAGCGAGAGTCTGATGTGTCTGGCGCTGTGGAAGTAGGTCAGGCGTCACATTCATTAACATCCTCACGCCACACAACATGCCCCTCACCCACACCCTCCTCATGCAACACACACACTCACGGATAAACACACAATGTCCGGTACCTTCCCTCGGTGCACCAAAGCAAACATCTCCATCCATTAAATGCTGCTCAGGCCATTATTGTCACCTATCGTGACCAGCCTGAACTGCATTAGGCTTAAATAAACAAAGTTGCTGCGGGGAGGAAGGGGGGGGTGACATCCTGAAGGGGGGGGGGGGGGGGGGGGGGGGGGCGTTGCCGCGGAGATAAAAAGCCTTTCCGTAATTGCAATCAAACTGCTTACAGTCTGCTGCCATTCTGACAGCTGGATCGATTCCAGCTCTCTGCGCCCCCCCTCCTCCCGTGAGTGTCCCTGTCTCTCTCTCTCTCTCTCCCTCCCTCCATCCTGTTCACTGCCCCAATTTCCCCCTTCTTTCTCCATCCCTCTGTTCTTTTGCTTGCTCGCTCCGGCTCGCAGCTTGTAGGCAAGGTCACACGGAGTTGCATGACAAAGCTACTTCACTTTACTCACTAACTGGCAAACACTTGCACACCACTGCAGAAAGTGCACCCCCCCCCACACACACACACACTGCTCCCACGTTCATCCATCCTTCCCTCCCTCTTCCACTTTAGCGCTCTTCATCACTGTCCCTGCGATGCCAGGTTGTGGCAGTTTCCCATGGCAATTAAACTTCATGGGCTGGGAAGCGCACACACACTTGACTCTGCTGTGGGTATCTGAGGTCTGCTTTGAATTTCGCAGAACGCAGAGACGATTTGCACCTGACCCTTTCCAGATTAAATAAAATGTTCATACCAGAATACCTTTTTTTTCCCAGTTCGTTTCTTTGTTTTAGATGAAATCACCGTAGAGTCCCTTTAAATGAATCTCTATCTATGCTGTGATCTGACACTCAATCGCCTTGACATCTATCAACAATAAAACCGGCTGATCCTCTAGGGCAGTGGGGTCCGCAGCGAAGTGCCAGTGGGGTCCGTGATTTTCCCTCTCACATTAAGTGTAATGGAATTCCTGTTCTATGCCATCATGGGTCCCTTGACGTAAATGAGTGAGACCCCTGTTCTCCAGCATGGTGTTGGAGCTACAAGGAGACCTGGGTCCCTGCATGGGTGTCCGTTACATTTCTTCGGTTGGTCCCAAAGACATGCATATGGAACGACAATATTTCCTGTTTAGAATTTGAATGTGTGGTTTTTGAGGCTAGCTGCAACCTTGAAAAATGGGTTTATGGTAGCATCACTAAGGAAGAACATCAAAGTCATTTTTCAAAATCTTACTAGGACAGCGAGTCTCTCTAAATGGATGTGATGAGACCATAATCCCAAAATAAATGTTTTGTGCAAAGCAGTCTTCTAAAGAACAGAGCGTCTTCTGTCGAACACGCTGGTGACAGCATCATCTGCTGCTTTTCTTCAGTATCTGTATACAGTCAATAATAAAGAGGTCGTGAGGCTGAGTGATAAAAAAAAAAAAGTTCCGCTAACAATGCCCCAACTTCTCAGGGTCATCAATCCAGTCACTTGTGTGAAACAGCATCTATTATCTGACTGAAATCATTAAAACCAGTCACTTAAAGCAGTGATTGGCAAATGTGTAACGGTACACATTTACATTTACGGCATTTGGCAGACGCCCTTATCCAGAGCGACTTACAACATGTTAAAGTTACCGTTGATGAAGAGATCAATTCCGGTTCACGAGGACCCCAACTATGAAAACATCTATTTAATTCACTCTGTTGTAGATTCTGTACACAAGTTCGACAACAAGAAAATTACTATTTAATCTAAATATTCTTTAAAGAGGAAGGTCTTGAGCTGCCGTTTGAAGATACTCAGTGACTGAGCTGTTCTGACCTCGAGGGGAAGTTCATTCCACCACCGAGGGGCCAAGACGGAGAAGAGTCTAGCTGAGTGTCTTCCTTTTACCTTCAGAGATGGAGGGACCAGGCGAGCAGTACTGGAGGCTCGGAGTATACGAGGTGCAGTGCGAGGTGTAATGAGGGCTGTGAGGTAGGATGGTGCTACTCCATGTTTGGCTTTGTAGGCCAGCATCAGTATTTTGAATCTGATGCGTGCAGCTACTGAGAGCCAGTGGAGGGAACGTAGCAGAGGGGTTGTGTAGTTACACATTTGATAGACAGGTTTGTAATAAAGTGGCCAAAGAGTGTAGATACATGGTAAGTGTTTCTAATAAAGTGGCCAAAAGCATGTCTCTTTTCATGAAATATGTTCGTTTTGACTTAAATGCAAAAAAAAAAAAACACAATTATAAATCCTGTCCTGTAAATCCTCCTCAAGATAAAAGACTTATCTACTCTGCCAGTGGATCATAATGTCACTCACAGTTTTCTCTCCGGTAAGATAATGTCCTTACAGTGTCTGAAATAACATACTGGATGTAAGAAATAGCAGCGAAAGTGCGTTGCCCCTGTAAATTGCTGCATGTCATGGACAAAGTCACCCGAGAGGTCAGGGCCACTTTGCCAGTTAGCATGCGCTCATGTCATATGAATCACAAATATGAGCTACTCATGATGCATAAATGAGAGCATATATTACAGGCGTGCTGTGTAAATCAAATTAAGGTTTAACAGGCGACCGCGTCACGTGGAGGGGGCTGAGAATTCTCACAGCTCCGGTAGCTCTAATGAGGGTAAACTTGGCTTGTTCCTCTTTTGTTGTGCTGCAAGATTACGTTAGTAACCTTCGCTGTAGCAGGCCAATTTGCAGCGTTGCCAGGGTGGACTGTTTTTCAACCGTTTCCACGGGTGCATCTGAGCATCTGCCATTCTCCATAATTTTGGTTTAATCAGAGATATCTGTGTATTTCACGTTAATTGAAATAACGTGATCATTTAATAATCTTATGGCCAGTTGATGTCCCATTCCGTGCCTAAACCATTCCACATTTAAATCAGCCTTTATAGTTACACATAGGTTTCTGGAAGGATCTATTTTGAATGTGGCTGGATTCGTTGTCTAATTTCTCACAGAGAGAAAGGGGAAGCCGCCTTATCTTCCGCACGCAATCGCACCCTGCTGTTTACACTGGCCACGTCAGCCAGCTCAGGGCCTATAATTCTATCAGGATTCTGCAAAGGTGGGCTGAAAAAGCTGCGCGGCGGCCAAGACTGGTAGCCGTTCGTGCACATAAGCCTGTAATTACACCTGACTCTTTTGCCTGGAGTGCAGGCTATAAAACTGCAATATAATGCGTGCTGCGCACAGGCAAACATTATCTGCAGATAATGTTGCTACATGGGAATTTTGGAGGTGGACAAAGACCCTTTTTCTAATGTAGGTGACTTCTGGAAGCTGACCTGCTATGCAGAGATGTTTTTTTTTTTGGTTAGATATAAATCTGTACATTCCTGTACGTTTACATTGGTTTACATTTTAAATGCACTTTTTGAAAGAAAAACTCTTTTCAACGAGCACAAGATGTAATGGGTGCGTCTATTTGTTCCTATGTTTGGAAAGAAAATACTGAAGAGAGCTAAACTGAGAAGTCATTCTAAAAGAGCTGCACATTAACAGGTGACTTCCTACCGTGGCCTGCTGTCCCTTATTGAGAAAATCCTCTGGAGCAGCCAGCAAGTTGGACAGACCAGGGAGCTTGGTGGCACAAACCACCTTGTTTGGGTTGGCCTGCTGTCCCCGGAAGTGAGGTCAGCCAGCTGTCTGAGTATGATAGGGACATAACCGATGAAACTGGTGATGGTGGAGAATCCCACATCATAAAATCTTCCTTCAGTTGAGCTGTAAGCTTCAGTCGCGCATTCGGCCTCAGTGGGTTTCCTTCTTGTAACCTGCTTTGTAAATTGTAAGAAATTTGTAAGATTTGTAAGAAATTGTAAGAAATTGATTACACGCATCTGACTGTCATGTTGCACAGAATGTATTTGATTCTTAGTTTGCCATGACTGCCAGAAATTAGCATTTAAAAAAAAAAAAACATTTGTGTAAAAATTTGCATACTTGGCAACGGGGGTTCCAAGCGATTCAATTCATTGAGTGCCAGTACGCCATCTAGTGGCGATAAATAATAAATAAAAATCATAGGACAGAGGTATGCCCAGAATTTCACACCATTTGTGTTTTGGGATTTATTGATTAATTTATTTAGTTGCATCTTCTGTGTTTGGAGGACACTGAGAGTAAATGGGGCTTACCTGGAACAATTGGTTGATATGTTGTAAAGTTATTAAAGGATGAAGTATCCTTATTATTCAATCATGCGTGATTCAACAGTGTTTTGTGACTCGCACTGATTTGACCTGGCATACAGCGTTAAACATCACGGCCAAATGCGGCCTCGCTCGTGAAACGCAGAGACACGCTCTGCTTTTTTTTCCCCTCTTTTGCTCATTTCAACCCAGCAGAGCCAGGACGGGATCAATAGCCATTACCCACACCGGTGCTGACAAGCCATTCATTCCCCTCGCAGCGCGCTGGCTGCACTCCCCACGGGATGCTGTTCCTTAGCAGTGCCGGATCCAACCGGAGGTGATTACCAACACATGCAGAAATGTCTGCTCTGTGTGTCGGATTACTTGCATTGTCCACGCATTAGCGCGATCAAAAGCAGCTGGTTATGTTGGCTTCTCGTGCCCGGGCGGGAAGCTTGGTGCATATTTAATTTTTAGAATCTAGCAGCTTGTCAAGAGAGTTTACCTGAGGATACTGTCAAATGTTGTTGTTTTTTTCTAATCCATTACCAGCCACAGCAGATGGAACACATGACAGGTGCTTTTCTCAACCCTTCCTTACAAATGAATGTAGATCTTGTTGTTCTTGGTTGGCTTAATGGCCACGGAGTTCGAAAGAAGTTGCTTTATTTTCCACGTCAGTGTGTGCTGCATATCTGATCAAAACTCCCGCAGGGAGCCCAGAGACTCCAGAGGTGGGGACGGGAATGCTGGGGCGTTCATGAGGGGAGGGGGGGGGGGGCACCCCCACTGTGGGAATGGGAATGCCTGGCGGATTTTGAGAGTACGTAGAGAGGAGGAGAGAGGGGGGGAGGCAGGTCTTCACTGGGGCCAACACAAACAAACAGCACCGTCCCTGGGAAATGGACAAGAGTCCAGAGGTATTTGCAGTTATTTACGAGGAGAGGGAGGAGGCGGCCGTTTGATCTCGGATACTTGATGTGGAATTCTTGTTTCATGTAGAGTTATGTTTACAGGATTATGGCCATTTTTTGAGGTGATATTCAGGCCGATGTGTCCGTCTGCAAAAGGAACAGCCAAATTTGGGAACGGAATGTGAGTGGAGATTGACCCGCCCCCCTCTTTGTTTTCCCCTCTCTCTCACTCGCAGGATCCAGAGATGGTGGCTCGTCTCCACGACCCCTCATGCATGCCACGCCCACCTCAGGGCAACAGCTACAACAGCATGCTCCTGAAGAACCAGCTGATGCGCAAACATCTGGTGAGTTCTTCACAGTGTGTGTGAGTGTGTGTGTTTTCTTTAGTGCTGGCTAATGGCACAATACACTACACTTCACAGTGCAGGGGTACAATACAATAACATGGAACTGGCCATCAAATCACCCTGTCAATCACTGTCAGTGTCACCACTGGGTAATAACAGCTGAATCATAAGCTGAGCAAGACTCAATCAATATTTCTGAAATGTTAATAAAATTGTGTCCCTCTGGACGTACCACGCCATGTGTTCTACAACATCATGTGACCTGTAAATGCAAAAAGTGTTGTTTTTTTTTTAATTACATCTCAGAAATCAATATCATACGAATGATTTTTGGCACAGCCCAGTATTTCACTGGTGCAACTGCATATTTACCTTGTGGGAGTTGATTGGCAGTGATACACATCATACACCATGCACCACATTGCCTGATGTTGGTAATTATGAACCGAACCGAAAAAGGGGTTATTTTGACTGATGATGCAATGGGAGGTATATTTGCATGAAATATAGATTTACAAAATAATGTTTATAATTAACCTGTTTATAATTTATTTCATGTATAACTTGGGTCAAATGTGACCAGAACTTAAATTTATTCCAATTAACTACTTTTTCTGGACTGTAGGATTTTTTTCAGTCATAAATAATGACCCATATTAATTTCCTATGTTATATTATTCATTACAAAAAATTTTGTTCTTCAAACGTGTTTAAATTTTTCTAAGAATTTAAAAACGTTCTACATAAAGTATGCATTAAATAAATTCTAAAATGCATCAAAAACAATCTTCTAATGTTACTAGAATAAACTGTCATGTGGACTTCTGTCATCGGTGCCTGTCGCATGTTAAGCATGGACACACATCGTGTTTTTGTGTGCCGGTGGTGGTTTAGTACAGTCTTAGTGAAGATTTCCTCTCTCTCCCAGGAGAAACAAAGGCAGATGGAGCAGATGAATGGAGCGCAGATGCCAGACTGCCAACAGGTGGCACCATTCCAAGGTACTTTATTAGTATCATTGTAACTGTAGCATAGCTGATATCCATGGATATGATATATAACCACACTGTTCATTTTTTAAGCCCATTGGATTCGTTGGAATTGATGTTATGTTTTTTTCTTACAGGTGGAGGGCGACCTTTGCCCCCTGAATGTAGCTACCAAATGGGAGGCCCCCAAACAACCCCCGCCATGTTGTCCCATGGCCCCATGCCTGCTGGCCGCATAGGTCTCCCGCCGGGCCCTATCAGTCAGGTGGGCCAGTACACGAATCGTCTCACAGGAGCACCCAGTTCCAAACAGCAGCCCTTTTATCATCCTCAACAAGACTTTGGCATGTTGATGCGCCCGGGCCAGGGCATGATGGGAATGGGTGGTCTTCCAAGACAGCCAACATCACATCCGGGTCACGGTGCCGCCCGGATGCCTGGGCCGGCGATGGCCGGAGGATCGGTGCCAACCCAGCACCTCCGGCAGGCCCTGAATCAGGGCGGTACTCTCCCACCACGCATAATCTTCAAACCCCAGCAGACGCAGTCCCAAGTCTGGCAGCACCAGCAGGGTCCGATGACCCCCATGGACCCTGGCAACCACCAGCACAGCTTCGCCAACATGGGCGCAGCTCCAGGTTGTGGTGGACCCCCCCAGTACCCTGCCCAACAAAGCTTACGCATGGGCATGCCCGCTGGCTTTGGCCCTCACCAGACTGCAAATGCCCGGCCAACTCCTCCTCAGATGACCCCTGGGATGGCAGGCAGGCAGCTACAGAAGCTTCCAGCGGGACAGCCCATGCCTCCCATGGCCCAGCAAAACCTCCGACTTGACGGGCCTCTTTCAGCCATGGCTGTGATGAAGCCTGGAGGACCTTCCATGATGCACCACCCATCCCACGGCATGGCTCCACCCAGCTACCCATCCTCCTCCTCCTCAAACAAACAAAACCCTCTGCAGGGCTATGGTCCTGGACCCAACCCGGGACACAAAATGCCTCCTTATGACTTCCTGCCTCAGTACCAGAGCAATGGAGGGATGTCGGTGGGGACTCGAGGGCCGGGTGGGGGTCCAGCTGGAGAGGTGGACTTCATAGACACGTTGGTGGGCTCCAACGAGGACTGGCTGAACAGTTTTAATATAATAGACTGCCTGGAACAGAACTCGAGCTGTGAGGCCAAGATGTGAACTCTTTCAGTAGTGGGAGGTGCAGACCGATATGGGGCGGAGTCAAAACATTCCTGTAAGGTTCTCCACCCTCAGTTGACCCCACCGTATGCTGTCGGTGGGGCTACGATACACAGGTAGTCATGCCAAGGCCCCATTAACCACAAGGTCACAGGGTTTTACGCTCATGTAACCCACAATCTGTGGAATCTAACAAGCGAGGTCACCAAACACTTCACCCTCCAGGAGATCATCTCCGGTTCACATCCACACCTTCCGCTCGATCCTGTGTCGTCACCGTGATTTCAGATCTTCATCTGTCTACCATTGCTAAGATCCCGGTTACACTGCGGTTGGCAGCACTTGGCGGACTTGGCAACTCTGGTGTTTGCAATTGCGGTCGATCCAGTGAGGGTTGGAGGATGTTGCTTGGCAGTTGCCATGGTAGTATTTACTCACATTTCCAATTAGTCTCGCCTGGGGGCTGCTCCCAAAGGGATTTGTACTGTACATAGTAAAATATTTTGTAATATACTTTGTTTTTCGTCTTTTCCATAAACTGTAACATATATAAAAGAGAAGTAAACATATTTATACTTCCTTTCTGCAAATAAATTCTTTAATGTCCTTTGTAAATAACTATTAAAATGGGAAACAATACAAACATGCAATGCTGTAAGGGGAAAAAAAGGGTGTTATAGCATACAAATGAAATTGGTTTTTCACTAGCAAAATCTTATTGTAATTTGAATTATGCAAGACAATACAATTAGTTTCTTTCCAGTAATACTGTGTATTACAATGTTGAAATATTTGTTATGTTTTTGACATAACTCGATTCCTGGTACTCCAGTCTGACCCAGTGTGTTGTATCTTTGTTTTCTTTTCTTTTTCTTTCTTTCTGGCGTTCTTTCTTCGTGATGGTTATATTGGAGTGCACATCTTTTTTTTTATACCACCATTGTGACTATATGCAGTTCCACCTTCTTTCATGGCCCATTTTCTGTCCACTCAGATGTGCTCGCTGTGGTTCCTTTAATACAATCATGTATCACATATTGCATCAGACAAGTGTGTTTGTTTCCTGTTTGGTTACAAGAACTGAATAAATTTTTTTTAAATATGAACCTGGGGTTGGGGTTGGGGGTGCATTAAATGAGTTCTGAAACATCACATCATTCAACAGTGAGATGCATAGAATTGTCCAGCCTGCTACACTGCTGCACCTACATTGTTCCCTTTATCTCAGTGATCCAGGAGATTCCCTCAGGATACATTCACTTCCCACAGTCTCTTGAACCAGTTCACAATTTAAATTTAAAGCCATTCTTTCGTGATGATCAGTGATAATATCTTCTAGATTTCTTCCATTTAAAAAAAAAAATGGAAATTGCATTAGATATGCAATTTTATTACTAAATGGGGTGGGTTTTTTGCTCAAACAATAGCCTGCTCTTCTCTTTGTCTGAGGCGCGCGTCGTCCTGAGAGCAGCGCGCCCTCTACTGTTCGCGCTCGTGCACAGGCAGGCGCGCGTCCGCGCCTCGTCACCGGGGCCGCGTGCGTAGTCACGTGATCCACCGCGCCGAACGCGAAAGGAGTTAAACGAGATGACCATCGAGCTGTAGACATGGTTCCCATAAGGGTTGTCAGTCAAATAAAATAATAAAAAAAAACAGTTAGTGAGCAGAATCGTTTATTTGGTAAAGCATACAGTGCGGAAAAGAACGAATAAATGTAATAAAAATATCTCTCGCACCAGATAAGTGATAGATACTGTGAAATAGACCAAATAGGCAGCACAGTGGTCATGACCCAGTTCTTCAAAAACCATGAAGTTTATATTTTTGACTATATTAGGCTACGGTTGTGTTATGTTTGAACAGGGAGGGTTTCAGTTCCTCTGGTTTCTCTTCTGGCTATGCACACCACATTATGGCAGTGAGCCTCTGTGTATATCTATCGGTAATATATATGTGTGTGTGTGTGTGTGTGTGTGTGTGCGCGTATTTGTCAGAAAGAGAATTCAAAGGAAGTCAACAGGAACCTACATTTGACTGTCCGATCTGAGTTCTGTTCCTCCACTTGCCGTCTGTTAAACATCAATCTGAATTTTCCTAACTTGATAGGTAGAATTTCAATATTCTTGCACTCTGTATCAATTTCTCAGAAAGCAGATGTTCTAGTATGTCCATTGTTATAACTACACTGAACAGCAAGAGGAAATGACAGAATGGAGAGCGTGAAAGAGAGCGTCGGCTTGGAGGGCGAGCATATGCTTTCAGGACCTAACCTGCACTGCTGGGGTCATTGCCGCAAGGCCAAAGTGCCTCATCATGCCAGAGCTTTAAAGGCTTTGCAGAGTCTAAAGAGCATAATGGTGGCTCGCTGGCTTGCATCCAGCTCCATTTACTGAGCAGCCAGCCCTGCCAAAGCCTGTGCAACAGAAGTGCATGTGTCAACGAATTTTGCATTAACAATCTCTGATCATTTTCTTTTTAATGCATGTATTGCTGAAAGGGGAATACGGAGAATAAATAAGAGGCATTTAATATGCTCAGTGTTTAACTAGATTTTTTTCTTTTTCTTTTCAGATAAATGTAAAAAAATACCAGAATTCACTAACACATTCCATTTTTTTCCAAAGTGCTACAGGATGTACATTCATTAAGAAATTGCTTTTAATATTTCAGTACTACTTTTTAATCCTGTATACCTAAAAATTGCATTGTTAATACGGAAATGCGATTAAAATAATATAAAATGTATGTTGTGGTTCAAGTATCTGCTATCATTATGCCTATTGCTCATGTTATAGTCTAAATCGCATGCAATAGATGTTCAAAAAATACAACTCCCAGAAATCCGTGCGGCGCTCGAAATGACAGTCGACCAATAGGAGCTCTGGCTGCTGTCACATGACACTGGGTGAGCTCTTCCTACGGCGGCGCAAAACAGACTGGCGATTTCGGGGACGGAGAATCGTTGATTGTGGGTGAGTAAGTGTAAAAATGCATTCGTAAGTGACAAACGTGGCTTGATTCGTTCCGTTCGCGAGGTTGCAGCCCGCGCTTGAACGGACTCCGTCCTAAAGCGGCCTTTACCTGGAATATTGCACTTAAAGCCTGTCGCGGTGCTATAGGCCCGAGCTATTTCCTGGTCCATTAACGCACTGGCTGTACTGGATGTCCCAGCTCGGCTGGATTAGACAGGGGGCGAAAAAGTTGTGAAAGTTTTTCTTTTTACGGTGCGCGTTCGAACCGAACGCAAGAGATCAAACGTTATCGTAGACGCCGGTAACGCGATTCTCTCTGAGACATTGGACGTTTTTGGCGAGAAATGTGTTCTTTTTCCCCCTCCGCTCCTTTTTTTTTTTACGCACCAGACACCCGAAGTTAGCCCGAGCCCCGCTGCAGCCTGCCACATCCTAATTCAGCTAAATGCGTTTATTTTAACCCTGGAAGGTAACGAGAGCATCAATTTCACATTAAATAGACCCAGCTGGGTCGTTTGTTGTAAACCATTTTCTAGGGTGTGAATTCTAAAAAAAAAAAAAAGAAAGTTAAATCTATTTAATCTATTAATCTATACATCTGTTGGTTTATTGGTGTGCTCCTTTTTTTCTGCGAATACCCTCGTTGCGTTGATTCTGTTGGTTTATTCCATTTGTTAACGCTTATTGCCGTATGTGACGTCACTGCCCGAGGGTGCTTATTATACTTGCGAACGAGAGCAAAGGCCCACGGGTGGGATGGAGGTGGTTGGTCACCCCCCCAACCCCCTGTCACGTTACCACCCGTCACCTTTTAAAAATAGGGTCCCGCTCCTGCTGTCCCTGTGTAGATCTTCGGCTTAAAATGACAGGGACGGCGGCGTTTACGGCCAATATCCTGACACCGAGATTGTCAACGTGTCTGGAAGCGTCATAATGGAGTCATGGTGGCGGTGATGAGCAGTTGTTAAAGACATTTAATCAGGCTATGAGTCTGCGGTCACTCTGAGGGGGGGGTGAACATATGAACATGTCGAACATATGGTATGGAAATATAATATATGACTTATACGAAGGAAGATTTGTGTGGCATTGAAGTTACTTTTATTAAATTGCGTTTGTCTTCATATTTGGGTGAAAAGTTTAGACCCGTTTTCAGAAAGGACGATGAGCGCTCTCATTCAGCGAAGCACCGCGTCTATATTTAGGCCGAGTGGCTAAACTGGACCATTTACGAACGAGTGGCGGCCGCTCACGGTCTCATCACAGCTGCGAAAATGTTGAGTCACTTCGGCTTTCAAGCACAGATGCAAAAAAAGAATCCGGCAGCAGTTCTCTCAGAAACGCGCTGCGTCGGATAGAAAGTATCGATACGGCAGCGTATCGCGATATTTTACCTGGTGATATTGTATCGATACAAGGACATCAAATATCCATATTCTTTTTGTAGACAAATTTAGTCCAAAATTCAGTTCTGGCTGGATCATTAATGTAATAGTGGTCCCACAGATTGTACACAGCATCTTGTATTTCAGCTCTGTTTTTACATTTTCAGTGAACTTGTACAGTATCACAATATATCACGATATGATCGTATCGTGACCCGAGTATGGTGAGATCCTTGCCAATACACACCCTAGCGGCGGAAGTAAAGCAATAAACCATATCGCTTTTTAGAAAAGCGTACGTTTATTTTGCAGGGGTTTCAGTTTGCCTCTCGCGTTCTGCACCAATGGAAAAAGTGACAAAGAAACGGCTATGCCGCACACGTAATCGAGACTCGGATTTCCACACATGCACTGATTTGAGTAACACTATATATATTTGGTTAAGCGTGGTGTAGAGGCGGGAGTCACAGATACAGCGCCACCAAATGATAACATTGATATCGGCATACTGCTGGTTCAACAATATTCATAGTTGGGGGTCCTAGTGAACCGGAATTGATCTCTTCATCGATGGTAACGTGAAAGCACGTTGTAAGTCGCTCTGGATAAGGGCGTCTGCCAAATAATGTAAATGTAATGTAAATGTAACAATATTGTAGACATATGTACGTATCCACGACGGATAGCTGTGTAGCTAAAGGAAACTTTTTAAAGACTTTTTTTTTTTCACTGTTAAAACTGTAATAATTGCTGAATTATGGCAAGAGTTTTCATCAAGCATTCGATTTATGTTATGATAATCTCATATATATATATTTTATATGTGTGTGTGTGTGTGTGTTTTTTAAAAAGTGTTTGTCATCATAAGATATTACACAAATTATTGTCCTTTTACGTATAGATTGCAACTAAATTTCTTTAAGGACATTTTCTCTTCAGCATTGAGTTAATTATTAAATTGATATAGAGAGACAGTTGTTAAGGTTAGAAATGCAATATTGCTCCGCATTATTAGATGAATTTGATTATACAATACATTGCACAGCCTTTAATGCCTGTTGACAGGTGAACACCTTTTATTTGAAACATGTGTGATTCGATCGCCTTGATTCTTGTTGCAGTGCCTGTGGAAGAAGAAGCGCTTCCTGAGCAATGGCCTCGGCGTCCATACCAGCATACAGCTCCAGCCCTCTGGAGAACAGCTCAAGCCAAAACGTGAGTGCTGGGTCAGAGTAAGGGTTTTAGCCTGTGGCAGTGACATGTTATGTATCAAAACCTTGTTTTGATGAATTATGGAGCAGCTGCTGTCAGAGGTGAAATGCAGAAACCTGAAATTCTCCTCGGTTCCCTGCAAATGATAACTCAAAGAGGTGAAGGATTATAAAATACTGCACAATATGGGCCAAATATGCTTTCTGCCAGGCATACGCTGCACATGGTTAGTCACATTAGGAAAACCATAGAGGACTGATTATTTAATTCAGCATTATTACTCAACAGAAGAAAATAACAGAAAAATCCTGTTTCTCAGCATAAGTAAAAAAATAGTTTATTGTTGAACAGTACATTTTAATCCAGCGTTAATGCATAATGCCTGAAATGCAATGCGTTCTAACACTCAGCCTTTCCAACTCGTCACTGCTCATTAGATCGTCGTCCTTTTTATTACAGTCTTATTTCGATTTCTGCGTGTGCACGTTGGGCTTGATGCAGGTCTTTCTCCCCGGACATGAATAAGTAACGCAGCTCACCGACACCCGTGGACGGGCCGGTCCAGCTTGTCCTATAGCGCTGAAAGCTGCCATATATGGCGGCCGACCGCCATGCAGCCTTGCTCTGCTTCCTAAGGTCAAATGTGCCTAAATGAATGAAGGAATTCTTATTAATTCCTAAATGAATCAATATGTGTACAGAGGACGTCTTCTGTTTCATTTAATCTGCAATTATTTCAGCTAAAAAGAAGTGGCATTGTTGCAGTGTGTCATGTAAGGAAGCTCCACTAGATGGCGATGCATGAATTCACAGTTTTCAAGGGTGCTCTCACACCTACTGGCTTTAGTGCGCTCGAATCAAACAGCGTTTCGTTTCGTCCGGTGTGAACACAGTAATCGCACAACGACCACACTGAGACCCACAAAATTAGGTGGTCTCCACTCAAATCACGAACTCAGCGTTCAAAACTAACCAACTGACTCGGACCAAAGCAAACGTACTAAGGTGTGAAAGCGCCGCAAGTCACCTGCTACAGAAGGCCTATACATTGTTTTTATATGCATGCAAAAAAAAGCATGCAAACTGTAATAGATTAGAATGTCTTTTAATCATGACTATACGCATGTACAATAAGATTAAAAGCAGCTCCTTCCGTGCGGACATGAATGTAGTAAATAGAGAAAGAAAATACAATAGAATAAGGTACATATTCTTCTACATATGAGAAGAATAAATTAATTAGTGGCTTTTTTTAATACAGTGTATATTATATATATAGTGTGTGTGTGTGTGTGTGTGTGTGTGTTACATGTTGTTGTACGTTTATTTCAGATTGTTTGCATGTGGTGAGTAGTTAGAATAATGTTATTGAACAGTATAATGATATTGCACAGAATTCAATGCTAATAATTGATATTGCACAGATGGAGTGTGTGTGCGTATACATATATTTACAGTACAGGCCAAACGTTTGGACACACCTTCTCATTCATTGTGTTTTCTTTATTTTCATGACCATTTCCATTGGTAGATTCTAACTGAAGGTATCAAAACTATGAATGAACACATGTGGAGTTATGTACTTAAGAAAAAGTGGAGACCTGACCTCCACAGTCACCGGACCTGAACCCAATCGAGATGGTTTGGGGTGAGCTGGACCGCAGAGTGAAGGCAAAGGGACCAACAAGTGCTAAACACCTCTGGGAACTCCTTCAAGACTGTTGGAAAAGCATTTCAGGTGACGACCTCTTGAAGCTCATCGAGAGAATGCCAAGAGTGTGCAAAGCAGTAATCAGAGCGAAGAAACTAGAATATAAAACATGTTTTCAGTTATTTCACCTTTTTTTGTTAAGTACATAACTCCACATGTGTTCATTCATATTTCTGATGCCTTCAGTGAGAATCCACCAACGTAAATGGTCACGAAAATAAAGAAAACATATTGAATGAGAAGGATTGTCCCAACTTTTGGCCTGTACTGTGTGTGTGTGTGTGTGTGTGTGTGTAATATTTCACAGTATTTTGGTATTCCCTAGCATGATTTACATCAGAAACACATTCAGTTTTTAAAGTTTCTCAGGTCCAAAAAAACATTAGCTTTACCAATGTGGGCAGCACCAGCAGACGTGGGAGACCTGCTCAGAATTCCACGTCCAGTCGTGCTGGTGGCAGTTGTGGTGCCGTGCCAGCGTGCCCTGGTAGAGAAAGTTGGCAGAGCGGCATGTGCGTTTTTTTTTTTGTTACTTCTCCGCAGCAGTCAGGAAAGACTAAGCTGACCTAAATGAAGCAGCCATCAGTGGGTTAGAGTTACAGCCACGGCACGCTTTATTAGGTACATCTGCCCTTAAGCCACTGCCTGTTTGTGTGGCGTTGGTCTGTGGGCCAGCTGCTCTCAGGTACCTTTTACTTCTATTCCTCAGTCTCTTGGAAGTTTCTAATCCCAGTATGTCCTCATATCTGCAGCAGGACATCTGGGGTCAGTAACTTACTAAAATGTAGATCTATGGTCCGCGTACCTTATTCAGTGGCCATGGAGCATTTGTCCTGCTTCATTATTTTGTTCTCATGTCTACTCTTTGGCTGTCTGATTCCTCTTCTCACTTCTCTCTTTGGCCATTTCCTTCCCCGCCACTCTCCTTTTGCTGTGTCACCACTGCTCACTTTCTCCTGGACATCTGATCCCCACACACACACACACACACACAACTGAACACGTTTTTTTTTTTTTTTTTTTCTGTTCTTCTTTTTTCCAGTCATGCTCACCTTACTCAATTTCTCTTTCTGACATTCGATCCGATCCTTTTCTTTTCGTCCCGACCCCTGCACTGTTCCCATGCTGTAAACGCCGCTGTGCTGTCTGTTTGGAATCGAGAGGTTTGGAAAGGA
Organism: Denticeps clupeoides; assembly: GCF_900700375.1. NCBI lineage: Eukaryota > Metazoa > Chordata > Actinopteri > Clupeiformes > Denticipitidae > Denticeps > Denticeps clupeoides. The sequence continues at coordinate 34,235,695 of NC_041707.1, forward strand.
TGGTGTGGTGATTTGGTCTATTAGTTTCCTGCTGAGAGCAGGGCCAGGCCATTACCCATAAGGCCGTGTGTGTGTGAAAGAAAGAGAAAAAGGCACTTCAGCCCACATTCCAGTTCACTAACCTTCTGCTGGCAGGCGGAAAATGGCCCTGGGACAGAGTGTCTGGGTCCCCGACTTCACGCTGTTCCACGCAGAGACAGGCGAGGGGGGCGGCAGCTTTCGCACGTGACTAGACCCCCACCCACCCCCCGTCCGTCCCGTGCCGTCGCTCCGCCGCTCATTGCTCGCGTTTGCCCTTTAACCCCCTGGACTCGGGGCCGGGCTGCAGCCGATGGGCGCGCCGCACAGGTGCCACGTTGCTCGCATGGTGCAGCTGCAGCAGAGATAATGAGCCACGCCCGCGTCAACATCGCCGAATCACATCCTCTGGCTAATGTTCTCTTGTGTTTGACTGCAGGCATCCAGGGAGAGTCTGAGGTTGGAGCCTCTGGCAGACGTGGCCCTGCTGCCAGGGGAGGAGAGAGTGACCGGTGAGTCTGTCTCCTTCTGTCGTACGTAGGAAATAATTCCATTCGTGATGAGCAACATATGATGTCATTCATAACACAAATTTGAACACTTATATTGTTACAGCAGAATAAAAGCCATCTGACAGAGGTGACGCCAACAATCACCCGTTCTGTAGAATGGGGACAAAACATGACTACCAAAATAGTGTTAATAACTACTCAACATGCCCAAAAAAACATGTTTCCGGTCCAGCTCCACAGCATAATTATTCAGTGATGGTTATTTGTGGACAATGCAGCCATTTAGAAACATGACGCACCATGTGCCCAATGCACTATTAATTATCAGAAGTGTACAGCAAACGTACTAAACATTCGTCTTTTTAAATAGGTAAATATATGTAATAGTAGGTATAGCACTGTTTCGTGTGTGTATATTGTCAATAGTGCAATTGTGTCCTGGGCGCTAATGTTAGAAAGTTGTTTTTTCCGTCTGAATCACCCAACCTCTAAACTGCCTGACCGAGAGAGAGAGAGGTGGTATACGAGTGGATGTGTGTTGTACGTTAAAGTGCTTATTAATGTATCCAGGCATAAACGGGTTGTTGCTCTTTAACTGCCCGTGTGTAATTTTTAACCAGGTCCTCTTCACGGGAAGCGTTGCCTGTGAAAGTGGCGGCCTGTTATTGTGGCATAAATAACTAATGAGAGGTGCCCTTGGCGCTTCGTCGGCCTGTGGAGGCTCTTCAGAGGATGATTAAAGATTAAAAAGTCTGCCGTAAAAAATCGTGACACAATCGTAACAGTTCATAAAGTCCACGCTGCTGCGCGTTTGTTGGCTGCATCAGCTCCGGTTACAGCAGACGCATCGTCTACTATCTTTATACGTCTCTGTGTATATTTGTGCAGGGCGTGCAGTGGTTCAACAAGCCCACACTTCAGTTTGTACTGCATTTTAGGGTCACCACTTTTGCTCATTACAAATTAGATTTTCGCAATGAAACCAACCATCTATCCAAATTGAGTGTTATTCTGCCTATTTAAAGCAAACAGCCTAAAGTATTGCCAATATAGCCGCCATCTGACTTCCTTTTGTTTGCATTTTCAATTCAAATAATAACAACAGAATAACATTGTGTGAACAGCCTGTAATTTAATTAATTTAATTGTAATTCATCTTTTCAAGTGTGCTTACATTTGGCTTAAATCTGGTCAGGAGAACTGACTTCACATCCCAGCGTGCAATGCAAATTCATAACACAATAGTAGCATGCGATAGTACACATTACATTTACAGCATTTATCCAGAGCGACTTACAATCAGTTGTTACAGGGACAGTGTCCCCCTGGAGACACTCAGGGTTAAGTGTCTTGCTCAGGGACACAATGGTAGTAAGTGGGATTTGAACCTGGGTCTATTGGTTCATAGGCGAGTGTGTTACCCACTAGGCTACTACCACCCTGGGGGGATGGCACATAGGGGGGTGTTCACATTAATAATATTAACGTATTTAAAGCATAATTGTTTTAATTACTAGTACAAGGGAATTATCTTGCACTCATTAATTGCTATGTATTATTATTTATGTTGGATAGGCAAAGATCAGAAGAGATGTTTATGCTGGTTTTGCTTGCATTGTGTTGCTGCTGCTGTTGACCTTTTGACCTCTGTCTTACAGACAAAGACATCATCTACATCTGTCCCTTCGCTGGGGCGCTGAAAGGCAAAGTGTTCATCACGAACTACAGACTGTACTTCAGAAGCAACGATGTGGTGAGCACTCTAGGGACGACCTCAAAAGGGGAAGCGGGAGGCGTGCGTTGTCATGGCGACCACGTTGTCATGGGCCATGCGGCTGTGCTGAATTTATAATTATTTTTTTTTAAATGCTGATTATGTTACCCAGCATGGACCAATTGCATGCTGAGCGTAGGCTTGGCACACGTTTTGAGGAGATCCATTTGCAGCGTTGCAACAAATAAAGCCCCGCCCCCGTCCGAGCGGGCACTGTCTGGCAATTAATACGGCTCAGCTTTGCCTACTCTACCCAGACCATAGCTGACAATACAATCAGCTTTTTATTATTATTATTATTATTTGGTTCGGGGTGTGGTTCTGGGCTGTAGCTCAGTTCCTCTTGTGGATTTGCATCGCATGCTTCCTCTTAGCACTTCTATAACAGCGGCAGTGCTACTGGGAACGAAGAGTTTTATACTTTTCCCATCTGTGTTGTCCCTGTCGCAAGGTTCCCACATGCTCCTGTATCCACCGGCAGGGTTTATGATTCACTCAGCAGGCTTTATAATGTCTGAAAACCGGACCAAAAGGTTACGTGGTGTTAATGACTAATTAATTAGTCTTGCTAATAATATAAGTCATTTTTTGACATGTCATTATTGTTGCACACTCCTACAAAAAGCCACCTTAGGCTATGATCGCTGATGAAATTAGTTCTGCCACCAAAATGAAGCAGGGATCGCCAAAGAGTGAGTGGAACATACAGATGGCCTTTTTTAGCATAGCCGTATTGCATAAAAGAATGATGAAATGTGATATGTTCTTATTATTACTAAACACTGATAGCACCCGCAGATTTGAAGTCACTAGTCCAACATGTTTTAATTTTTAATTTTTAGAAGTAAGCTGCAGATTAATTCAATTTCATAGGATGCTTAGAGATAATGATCCTACAGATAATGAGGGTTATAAACCTAAATTAGGTACATCTGTCTGATTATTTGGTTAGTAAATTTACCATATTATTTTTTTAAATCACACCTGGTGTGTTTTTAGGACCCTTCTGTCATACTTGATGTTCCACTGAGTACCATAGGTCGGGTGGAGAAGATGGGTGGAGCTTCAAGTCGAGGGGAAAATTCTTACGGCCTGGACATCACCTGCAAGGTACCGCCATGAACCTAGTCATTCCTGTGTTACCTATTTCGTAAAAATGTACCCATCAAATATAATATTATGACCCCTACGCTTAATATAGTCTCCCTTTTGCTGGCTTAACGACCCGTGCAGTCCACTAGAATTTTGAAGGTCTGCTGTGGTATCTGGCACTAAGCTGTCTGAAGCAGATCCTTGTGAGGTTGCACGGTAGTGCATCATCCCTTGATTGGATTGAGATTTGAAGAGCTTTGAGACACATCTTTGGATACATTTTTTTATATATCCCATCCAATGCTATTGTAATAGGACCATCAATGATTTTCACTTCACCTCTCAGTGGTCATCATGTTATCTTAAGTCTGTAAGTGTATTGAACATTTGAGTAGTTATATTCAGTATGCTCTCAGAACATGCAGTAATATATATTTTCCATTGTAAGGCATGCCTGTAAGGGCCTCTCTACCAACGGAAATCTTTTTAAGAAAGCAAAAAGAAATCTAATGGAAATCTAATGAAGAGGATCAGAGAAGCAGAAGCTGTGATTTACTATAAGCCTGCTTCCATTTAACACACAAGTGTAATACAATTATTGATATACAGTACAGGGTGGTAGTAGCCTAATGGGTAACACACTCTCCTATGAACCAGATGACCCAGGTTCAAACCCCACTTACTACCATTGTGTCCCTGAGCAAGACACTTAACCCTAAGTTGCTCCGGGGGGGCAACTTAGGGTTGTAAGTCGCTCTGGATAAGGGCGTCTGATAAATGCAGTAAATGTAAATGTACAACAAGAATAAAAGGTTTCATGAGAGAGAGAGATGATCCTTTATTAGTCCCACAAGTGGGAAATCTATAGTCATGGCAGGAAGTGGATAAGAGCAGCAAAAAAATAATAGCACAGACTTTGTCAACTGTATAATATAAGATTTAATATACAAGTATGCAAATATATAGTCTTAGAATAGAATAACTAAAACAGTGAATGTGATGATTCATAATGAACTCTTGAGTAAATGTTTGAATGTTTTTTGTTTGTTCGTTTTAAAGTACCACTCTCACCATTTATTTCCTTTTGTAGAATCAACTTAATGTGAAATGAGAATGTGACAGTAAATGCACCTATTGTGTGTGTTTTTTTTTTATACAGGACATGAGGAATTTGAGGTTTGCCCTTAAGCAAGAAGGTCACAGTCGAAGAGACATCTTTGAGCTCCTGTTTAGATACGCTTTCCCCGTCTCTCATGGACTGGTCAGTCCTAACCCTCTGTTTGTTCACTCACACACACATACACACTACTTTAAATTTATGTGCAAGTGTGTTAGTATATTTAAACCCAGCCTCACACACCCATCTCTCCCCATTTCTTCCTCCTTTAGCAACTGTTTGCATTCCTCAGTCAGGAGAAATATGAAGAGAATGGCTGGAACATCTATGAACCTGTGGATGAATACAGGAGACAGGTGTGTGTGTATGTGTATGTGTGTGTGTGTGTGTGTGTGTGTGTGTGTGGCCCCGATCTGCTTCTCCAGATGTGTAGTCAGTAGAAGCTGCAGGCTCAGTCTGCCCACATGTTGCTCGATCTGTTATATAAATGACCTGTTGTAGAGTTAAATTATAGTATAAATTAAATACTGAACTTGCATAGGACATCATTACATCCACATTTATTAACTAAAATAGAACAGCGTATACTAATATTATCAATGGCTTCAAAAATCCCTATATTTATACATTCTACTGAAGCCCTGACATCACACCTCTTGTCTAGAGAGAACATAATTCCAGAATTCACTTACTTATTTATTTATTAAGATTGTTTTATGTATTTCATAAATATAATACATATTCTATAATAAATCATTTTTAATTATGGCGGGTGAAGCAGAACAGTTTCAGTAACGCATCAGTTTATTCATCATCTTGTTTTATTAGCCTATTTATGCCCTTAAGCATATTTACAGAATCCTTACATTTTGTTAAATATGTTTAAAGTTAAATGGTGCCTCTGTTTTTATTCTTGAGCTATCCTATATGTCTTGATATCTCAACTTGTTTATAAAATGTCATAAAATCTGTAGAATTTATGTAGGCAGGGTTGTACAGTTTTTTTTGGGGGGGGGGGGCTTTTATAATGGTCTTAGTGGTCCCTTAATTCTGTATCTGAAGTCTCTTTCTGAAATTTAGCCGTGGTGCAGAATTACAGCCACTTTTAACCAGTAGCATGATTAGATTTCTCCAGGACTCACCGTTTTGGTGTCTGTAGCTTTAAATTATAATGAGGAGGAGAGAGCCGGGGCAAGGAGGAGAGCGGCCTATAGAAGGTATTTGCAGAAATGATGTCATCAACACCATTCATTGACCACCGTATTTGGCACAAACAGTAAGTTGGGTCAGCGTTTTTTCCAGAACAAATAAAATTAGCCCACAGTTTCGACAGCGTCTTGCATCACAGAACTAAAAACACATTTGTGCTCATTTTTTACATCCAATCACCAAGCAACAGCAATGCAAGGCTTCACATGTATGGAAGCCATGACGGTCAGTGGAGCTAATATGTTAAGGGAGGGGTGGGAAATTCTCTGGGTGGACTAAGCATGAGAAATTGGAGGTAACCTTTCCCCTTATGATGTCATAAGGGGCCAAATTCCAGATCCGACCATTTGAGCTGGCACTCTGAACGACAAAGCAGAATGACCAAAGCACTCTTTACACCGACCATTTCTAGGCAATCCAGGAGCATAGACACTCGATGGGACTCGTATTAATGTTAAATAGGCTCACAAAGTGAAATTTTAAAGATGAAGTAACCCAGGTAATATTGTTCTTTTACCTCAGGGCTTGCCAAACGACAAGTGGCGTATCACGTTCATCAACGAGAAGTATGAGCTGTGCGACACATATCCGACCAAATTGGTGGTGCCCTATAAAGCCTCAGACGAAGACCTGAGGAGAGTGGCCACGTTCCGGTCTCGCAGCCGCATCCCAGTGAGTTCTGGTTAAACTTGTGTGGGGTATAGTGGTAAAGTTACTGTTACTTCTGTGGTGGGCGCAGCATGGTGGAAATTTGCATCAAGTTGCTCCCTGCAAACTTTTTGCTTCCAGAGGGTATATTTTCTGTCATGTTGCATGATATTTGATATTTTTTTAAATTGTATTGTCTTCTTTTAAGCTAACCCACCATTGCCTCTTCACGTAAATATTACTGTGACACAAGAAATACATGTCTAACATTTAAAAAAAACAAACAAAAACAAGCTCAGCTCTTTCATGTTGCAGAATTAATAGGGTGGTAGTAGCGTTGTGGGTTACAGGTTCAAACCGCAATATCAACCATTGTGTCCCTGAGCAAGACACTTAACCCTGAGTGTCTCGAGGGACACTGTCCCTGTAACTACAGGCAGGGTTACTGCCGCATCTGTGAAAGCCAATATCTGCCAAAGGTCAATAGTGTCAAAATATGAACTTAAGAAAATGGGTATTGATTGGGGTTGACTTTTGTTATAAGAGTTATGTTATAAGGCTATTAGCCTGTTAATTTGTCAATGCTGTGTAAGTTTGCGCTTACTGTAAGTATGTGTTTAAACAAGTGTTTTTACTATTGATTTAAACCATTAGACTTCCCTAATGGGAAAAACATTTAACCCCCTCACCCTTTAGGTGTTGTCATGGATACACCGGGAGAACCAGGCAGTGATTGTGCGCTGCAGTCAGCCCCTGGTGGGCATGAGCGGCAAGCGCAACAAAGACGACGAGCGCTACCTGGACGTCATCCGCGAAGCCAACGGCACCCCCAAGCTGACCATTTACGATGCCAGGCCCAACGTCAACGCCGTCGCCAACAAGGTCAGCATCAACCACACGCCGGGGGTTGCAGAGCGGATCTTCAGCCCCGGTTTAACACTGCCAGCGTGTGCAAGTCAAATCCTGAACAGCAGGATTTCTGTTGTGTTCTCTTGTTCTACCCGTAGGCGTGTGGGTTTTGTCTGATTGGTTGGTTACAGATGTCTGCTGATCTGGCCGAGGTAGAGTTGCATAGAACAACATTTGTGTATGTGCTATCGCCCAGAATTATTTTTTCTGAAGATGCACCAATATGACCATTTTGGCTAACATCAGTAAATATTTACTTGCTCTTACAGGCTTAAAAGTTATAGTAAGCCGGTTAAACTGTGCAGCATCCATCCTTAGCACTGTGGCCACAATGGACATATTGTGCATTTCTTCTTCTTCTGCCTTTGGCTTCTCCCATTAGGGGTCGACACAGCGAGATTGATTTGGCAAAAGTTTTTATGCCGGAACCCTTTGCTGGCACAACCCTCCCCATTTAACCGGGCTTGGGCCCAGCACCAAGAAACAGACTGTCACATGCATCCCCAGTGGCTGGGTTGTATATTGTGTATTTTACTAATAAGGAATGAGGCCATTTTGCAGTGAAATGTGAACTGAAGGACATTTATATTCATCTGGATATTTTTGGTTTGCTAAGTCACATTTCCTGTGAATGTGTCATCCAAACTAACCCACTCCTGACCATACCAGAGTGAAAGCAAGAGCAGGAGGAAGCTTCCATGGCTGCACTAACCTTTTAACCTCCGGCATCTGGCCTTTGTAGGCCACAGGCGGGGGCTATGAAGGTGATGACGCCTACCAGAATGCGGAGCTGGTCTTCCTGGACATCCACAACATACACGTGATGAGGGAGTCTCTCAGGAAGCTGAAGGACATTGTCTACCCCAACGTGGAGGAGGCTCACTGGCTTTCCAGTCTGGAGTCCACTCACTGGCTGGAGCACATCAAGGTAAAGAGTCCACCATTCCAGAATTTGGGTGGCCTGTAGTCCAGTCCAATGTGTAATTAAGGGTGAATTTGCATTATGGGCAAATCCATCCTTGGGCAGAGTTAGCAATTAGCTGACCTTCTACAACCTGCAAAATTGTTCCCAGATGAAGACACTTTGCCCTAGTTAATCAAAGTAAATGGACTGTTTACGATTTCTAATTCTTTATCATTTAACAAACCTTTAGGGTCCGTTTCCCATTTTTGGATTAATCCAAAATCAAGTCTTAAAGAGAACTTCAGAAAAGTTCTCCATTCAAAAAGACTTTTATTCTAGGACTAGGCGGGAAAGGAAAACTGACCTTTCAACATGAGGAATAACCTACATGTCTGAACATGAAGTTGAAGTTGAGCTTTATATTCATTTCAGCTATATACGTGTTAGACAGAAATAACGAACCTGGTGCTACATGTAACATTTGAACGATTAGACAAAGTTACATACTGACATAAAGGGCACGTGTGCAACAGACAAACTGGGCTACATACAGTGCACTCAAACTTCAACCTCAAACGGGACACAGGCAGTGCAAGAATAACATTTAACAAAAAAACACGTAGACAACAATGATACAGACTAAACAAGTGAAATGAATAATAAATGTGCAAAGTAAAATAGTGCAAATATTGCTGTGAAATATGGAATGGTGCATTACTAGATGATATTACAGTATAACAGAGGTAGTGTGTGTGTGTGTGTGTGTGTGTGTGTGTGTGTGTCTCAGTCCAGAGGGGCGAGTCTCTGAGTGTTCAGCTGTCATCAGGCCATCAGCTGTTGCAGAGACTGGCAGTGAGGGCCGAATGCTTGGGTACCAATGTCTGTCGCTAATGAAAACATTGTAGTCCAATCCAGTAAGCTGGATGGTAAAGTACAATAGGAGGTGAAAGTGACTTTTTGTCATATGTGATACACCGCACTCAGCATTCAGTGTAAACAATGAAATGTGTCCTCTGCATTTTAACCCATCACCAATCGTGGGCAGCCATGAAAGGTGCCTGGAAAGCTGGTACTTTGCTCAATGTTTGGAATTCGCGACCATCCGATTAGGCCGCTAGGTCACCATGCACCAGGTACGGCATGGAAAAGCCGCTCTACATGGTGTGAACCTTGCCACGCAGTTCAAAATGGACAACAGGGACTCGATTGGTGGTCTTATTTTGAAACCCCCCTCATCAATCTCTCTCCTGCTGCAGCTGGTGTTGTCGGGGGCGATCCAGGTGGCAGATAAGGTGTCGTCGGGCAGCTCGGTGGTGGTGCACTGCAGTGACGGCTGGGACCGCACTGCCCAGCTCACCTCGCTGGCCATGCTGATGCTGGACAGCCACTACCGCACTCTCAGGGGCTTCCAGGTGCTGCTGGAGAAAGAGTGGATCAGCTTCGGGCACAAGTTCACATCGGTGAGAGTGTGTTTTTGTCACATGCTGGTCTAGCACGATGACAACGGTAGCAAAAAAACAAAAAACTAAGTAATTTATTTTAAAAAGAGGTTACCACTCCATTAAACACTCCATTTGTATAGGTGTCATAGAAATGTATGTCTTATAGTTGTGTGTAGGTGAGCATGCATATCTGCAAGCATTTTTGTGTGTGTGTGTGTGTGTGTGTGTTTTTTAACCCACGTACTCTGATCTGTACAGCGGATCGGTCACGGGGACAAGAACCACGCGGATCAGGAGAGGTCGCCCATATTCTTACAGTTCATCGACTGTGTGTGGCAGATGACCAAGCAGGTACAGCTCACAATTGCCTGCGGTTTACTGCACATTATAATGCATTAAATAGGATAAATATCTTCATCATACAGCATGTAGAAAAGTATGCATTACAGTTAACTGCTAATCCAGTTAACTGCTAATTTGATTAGCGTTCAGGGTAAATGACATGGTATTAGTTTTATGGTTAAATGCATAATCTGTCTACGTTTCCCACATTTGTTATTATTAAGATGTACGTTATGCATGAATCACATCATGGCCTCTGCATTGTGAAATGTAGCCCCAATTTGGGACCTGAGTGACCAGGGGACAACAAATTATGTTTCCATGTATCATAATAAGTATTCAAATAATCATCACAACCTTCTTCACAACCGTCGTCATTGTATGTAGCATTAGCATCTATTATTAGCATGTAGCATGCTAGCAACAGTCTAAACAGGGGTAGTGAGTGTAGCAGCAGAATGCTGTTGATGGATTTGAGGTTTTCTAACCTTAATGCTTTGTGACAAGTGGTGTTATGTTCCAATTCACTTAGTGTTGCCTCCCCCCCACTCAGCCCCTTATGCAGAATCAGCTTTTCCACCCCCTTAAACGTCAATAGCGGAATATGCAAACTGACCTCGGCGCACAGACAGGACGGCTGCCTTCGCCCCAAGCGCTGTTTGACCCATAATGTCTCTGCTCCACCCCACCCCCCCCTAGTTCCCGACGGCCTTCGAGTTCAACGAGCGCCTCCTGGTGGTCATCTTGGACCACCTCTACAGCTGCCGCTTCGGCACCTTCCTGTTCAACTGCGAGAGCGTCCGAGATGCCAACGTGAGTTCATCTTTTTGTTGGGTTAAATGAGGACTTTGAGGTCAGAAAGAGGGACAACTTTGGAAGATTAAAGGTCAAGCTTTTATTTAAACCCTCAGTTTACACAATCTACAGGGTGGGCCATTTATATGGATACACTTTAATAAAATGGGAATGGTTGGTGATATTAACGTCCTGTTTGTGGCACATTAGTATATGTGAGGGGGCAAACTTTTCAAGATGGGTGGTGACCATAGTGGCCATTTTGAAGTTGGCCATCTTGGATCCAACTTTTGTTTTTTTCAATAGGAAGAGGGTCATCAAATTTATTGGTAGTTTTAACATAACTTTATTCTTTCATGAGTTATTTACAAGTTTCTGACCACTTATAAAATGTGTTCAATGTCACCAACCATTCCCATTTTATTAAGGTCTATCCATATAAATTGCCCACCCTGTACATTCCCTGTCTTTTTTTCTATTATATCCTTCCATTGCTCACTCTCTCTCCCTCTGTCCATCTCAGATGGGCAGTAGGGTGTGAATGATGCTTGAATGAACGTTGTTCCTGCTGCACTTACAGAACACACAAACACATGTAGACTCTCATATTAAATATTTACACACAAACACTCTATCAACCTCACACCCTCGAACACAGATGTGCATGTATACACACTTCCCACATTCCACATTTGAAGAAACACACAGAGACCCCACCCTCTGTCTGTCTTTTGTTCCATCAACTCTTTTCTCTGTATGATCCCAATGGGCCTGTCTTCTAATGCACCCCTCCATTTTTGCTCCTGCCCTCCCAGGCGCTTCGCTCCAAAACTGTGTCCCTGTGGTCCATGATCAACGCGGACTCGTCCTCCTACGTCAACCCCTTCTACACGGTGGAGTCCAGCCGCGTTCTGTACCCCGTGGCCAGCATGCGACACCTGGAGCTGTGGGTGATGTACTACATCAGATGGAACCCTCGCATCCGACAGCAGGTGCGCAGTAAAGACGTTTATACCGCAGTAAACAGGTCTGGTTTGCCACATGATACGCGCCACAACCACAAGACTTGTGTGATGTTACGCAGAAACTACATGCAGCTCTTCTTCCCAGTTCCCGCTGCACCTTGGACGCATTGCCTGGAGCGTCGAATGTGTGAATAGAGCTTATGGGATTTGTAATTTTTGTCATCAGCGCGTCATATCGCCAGGCCATAATAGATCTATATGAAGCGATCTCGTAGGATGTGGCCCGCAGGCCATGACTTTGACACATGTGGTCTAGATGGTCTGGCCGATGGAAAATGATATAGTGTCCTGCTGTAACCATTGTATCATGAAGCTCCACCCCTTACATTTCTTTTATCAATTGTCAGCTAAAACAATATAGGTCGGACTATGAATTATTAATTTCCCCGGGAAAAGAAAGTTGTGTTTGTGGGCTGCATTTCAAAGGACAGCCTTGTTGGGCAGCTTATGTCACTCCCGGTCATCAAACACCTCCTCGCACCCAGGGATGAAGCACCGGAGTTGTGTGAATTTCTATTCAGAGAGTCCAAACTGTTGTCAAAGGGTCCCTTTGGACACAGTCTCGATCTGATTCTCCTGACGTATTTCTGTGGCTGGTATGAATAAAGGTCTTCGGTAGAGATCAGAATTCTCTCATCTTTACCTGTAGAGCTGCTTGAAAGCCATGTGGATGTTGTTTTTGGTCCTTGTTGCTCCACTGATTCATTTTGCTCTGGTGTAATGTATTGTTTCTGTTTCACATTGGCCTCACAGCAGTCATGTGTGTGTGTGTGTGTGTGTGTGTGTGTGAGTGAAGTCTCTGATCTCTGGTCCTCTCAGATTCAGTAGTGCAGAAAATCCTCTTTCCCTGTTTTTAATTGCATCCTGCTTGCTGCCACAGCAGCCTGCCGCTCACAGCCTTATCTGTCCTGTAGACAGACAGACACACACACACACACACACACACTCTCAGTATGTGACACACAACAAAAGCTTGATCTTTTTTTTTCTTTTGGGGAAACCTGATTGTTCATATGAACACTGAAAGTCTTTGGTTCTGTTTTTCCTTTAAAATCCATTGTCTTTGACACCAGAAGCCACATCAGAGTAAATTTGAGAGGCCGCTCTGCTTTAATGAGACGTCTTCATTAGAGAGCTGCAGAGGAATGGGGGCAGCCCTAACATGGCGGTAATCTGCGGCCAGCTCTGAGAATGGCCATGACCTTCACGGTGTTCCCTCTGGGACCATATTGAAATTTTAACCCCCACAGCAAAGATTATACATCGACTTTATTCTAAAGAATCGATTCTTAATTGTATGATGAAATCCAAACATCTAAGTTAGCACCATATTTTGTTACAATTGTACACAATTCATTATAATTATTTTTTTTTTTTTTTTTTTTTACCCCTTAAAAATCTTCTTTACACATGTTCCACGCGTGTGTGTGTGTGTGTGTGTGTCTGTGTGATTTACTCCAGCCAATTCAGCCAATTGAAAGCAGGAATGTGGCAGTCTTTCAGATGACACTAAGGGAGGTTAATGAGGCGTTCAGCATCCCTGTGGGACCCATCAGAACATTTACTTTTTATCACTATGTGCTTGTTTGTATATTGTGAACTGGATGACCTCGTCGGTTTAAAATGAGCTCGGCTGGTGCACACATCTCTCGTCTCTTTATTTCCTGTCTGCCGTGTTTCCCTGTCGCCCCCTAGTGGCAATGATAATGCAGCAGTTTTTAAACCCTTCAGGCCTCATTGGTTTTAATGCAGCGTTTATCAGTTTAATGCAGCGTTTCCCAACCCTGGTCCTGGAGGGCCGTCTGCCAAAGAGTCTTCACTCCATAATTAGGCTCAGGTGTTACTTAATGGCCTAATAATGAGTGGGGCAGTTTGTGAAGATATGTGGGTTGGAACAACAACTTCCTGGCAGATGTTCCTGCAGGACCAGGGTTGGGAAACACTGGTTTAATTCTAAATTCAAATGTTATACATCTCTATTGGTTAAAGATTAAGCCTAGTCCTAGACTAAACACTAGAATCAATGAAGTTCTTTTCTAGGCTTAATCCATTAATGGTAAACTGAGCCAATGTCTTGAAATGTAGGCTTCTTAATTTAGGACTGCATTTCCCGTGATGCATAGCTTAAGAGGTCACTGACACGGGTGTCAGATATTTCCACAAATTAAGGAACTATTGAACTAATTAAACTATTCCAATCATGCATTCATTGAGACGTTGTTGGGATGAAAAAGCTAGCGGATTTTAAATTCTTTTAGCATAGAATTTATGACTTCTCTCAGAATAATATCCAGAAATTAGTTCAGAAAGTTGAACAAACAAATGATTAAAAATATATGCTGTGTTACGGTATATTTTTTCTGTCTTTTCGACCAAACCTCCTAACTGATATCCTCTGTGTTGGGGTTTTCAGTCGCAAAGTCCGATGGAGCAGCGCTACAGGGAGCTCCTGGCCCTGCGGGACCAGTATGTGAAGAAGCTGGAGGAGCTTCAGATGTCCGAAGACCCCTCCTCCCCTCACCTGACCAACAACTCCACCCCCTCCGCCACGTCACCCAGACAACGCATCACACACCTGCACACGCCCTTCTGATGCGCGCCACACGCCTGCTCGCACTCTCACAGGACGTTTGTACATAACGGAATCAGTAATAATTAACGTAACACGGATAGTAATCATTTCAGCGATAACACGAGTAATAACTGTTATTATGCAATACAGTCACAGCGCAGCCTTCACGACTCAGAACAGCCCGGAAATCGCCTTAAAGTTGGACACGTGCTTGGAGGTCGGACTTGTACGGGAAATATATAAAATGCACCCCCCTGTTCTCCTGGACCTTGGTGGACTTTCTTGCGCCTTCATACAGACTGATGCATGTCAGTAACAGGGTTTGGGGGGACGGTTCGATGTTCTCTGTGTGTGTGTGTGTGTGTGTGTGTTTTATAAGTACTGTATGTCGAACGAGTGGCAGAGTCTGATTATTTTTTATAGGGGGGTTCGGGTAGCATCGGCACCTTGGAGAAGAGTCCTTTTCAACCCCCTCCCCCCAGTCAGTCCACTTCCACGATGAGCTCCTGAACCCGCTGTCAGTGGACAGGCTGGTCCGTGGCTTGCCAATGCCTGTCCAAATAAGGAACAGAAAAGAAAGGCAGCGGGTGGTGAAGGCCTATGAAGTTCTAGAACATTGTCTTCTCGTTGGAGACATCTGTGTGCGTGTGTGTGTGTGTGTGTGTAGAGCAGAACCAGGTTTGACGCACCGCTGCTCGAGAGTCCAGCTCTGTGCCTTTCTTCACCATCAGAGGCGTCTTCGCCTCAGGTGGATGTTTTTGTATCGATGACTTATGATGACGATGATGATTATGATTATTTGTGTGGGGGTTTTTTTCTGTGCGCAGCGTCAGCAGCCTGAATTTGGGGGGTGGTTACGAGACCCCTCCCCACTGAACCAGCTGCAAATGCTGCCACAGAAAAGCTGAACTTTGACTCTTGACCTCAATGAGGAGATGAAGTTTAAAAAAAAACGAAACCATGGAGCGAAAAAGAAAAAAACAGCAGCACACATACGGCGTGAGCACTCTGCGGTTGATGGCGTTTTTAGGGAAGATTAATCTATTTTGTTTATTTTTTACTTTGTACAAGTACAGTAACTGTGTAATTACCTCAACAAAACCTATTTTACTGTTCTATTGTTGTAAAATATAATTATTTTATTTAGTGTAAGATTTGACCGTTTTATAAAAAGGAGAATAATGAGAAAAAAAATGTTTTTGGTTGGTTGAACTGTTGGTAATTTGTGGAATTCTGCTACATATATTATTATTATTACTATAACGACATCTTTTTAGTTTTCTTCGTTTACCTAAAGGGCATTTTTTTTTTGTTGGTCGTCCTCTGTCCCTGGACTACTAAATCACTCCCACATCCCTAGTCCCAATTTTTTTTTTTTTTTTTTTTTTTTTGGGGTACCCTTCATGTAGTCCATAGTTTAAAGGGATTGACCTTTGTGACCTATACTCCTCCACGTGTATCCTGTATGTCGGCCGCCTCTTGTTTTGTAAATAATGCTGATTAAATTAATTTAAAGATTTCACACAAACCCGCTGTCATCATGGTCTTTGTTTTCTACGGTCCCTACGGGACAATGTGGTTTCAGCAGCCTACTGGGTTACACTACCGCCTATGAAGCAGAAGTCACAAGTTCAAGCCCCACTTACTACCGTTGTGTCCCTGAGCAGGACACGTAACCCTGAGTGTCTCCAGGGGGACTGTCCCTGTAACTACTGATTGTAAGACGCTCTGAATAAGGGTGTCTGTTGAAAAAAACGTAACTGTACTTGGATGTAATTTTTAGAAGGAACAGACTCGTTTTAAATTTTTCTATATTATGTATTGTTATTATTATATAGCATTCACATTTTTTTTTTGTTTCAACGATCTAGCGCTGTGGCTCATGCACTCAGAATTTTTTTTTTATTGACCTTAAGTATCCATGTTCCATTATTGAGTGTAATGAATGGTATGCAAATGTATGTCTTGAAATATAATGTCCTCTCAGGATATAATTTTGAGATTACCATTAATTAATTTCAGCATCAAGTTAATTTTCTTCTTTACAGCATCCTGCCCTGTATACCTGTTATATAAAAGCAGGAGGGTTTAAGGCTGCTCCATTTTTAAAAAGCAATACATAGATCCAGCATAACAACTAGATGAACACCGGGAGGAAATTCCACAAAGATACAAACTAATGACGATGCATGACCGTCCTAATGGCTCAATTGTCATGCGAACAGCGCGTTTATGTTTCATTCTAATATGTTTGCCAATTATTATATAATCTCAATCACATTTATTATAGGCCTGTGATTTTATACACAGCGTGTACAATCAACAGCTGCAGGCCCCCAAACTTCACGTGCCCTTAAGATTAGCTGAGGAACAGCTTCGTGGAAATGGTGTCCACGGACAGTCTTACGTCACCAAGTGCAATGCAAAGCATCAGGTACGCCGGTGGACTAGAGCAGTGACGAATCTCGAGTCGGTGAGATGGATGCCAGGAGGACAACTCCTGACTGACTGCGCTATGCAGTGTGGGAACGATATGTGAATGGTCCCGTCCTGCTCCATCACGACTGTGCGGTGCAGAAAGTAAGGGCCATACAGACCTGGGTGAGGGAGTTGTGAGGGTGGGGAGAAATATGACTGGTCTGCATAGAGCCCTGACCCCAACTCAGAAGAACAGCACCATCAGTGGCTGACCTCACAACTGCTCTTCTGAACAAGTTCAATTCCCATGAACGCATTTTTTACATTTATAGCACTTATCAGATAACTTACATCCAGTAGTTACAGGGACAGTCCCCCTGGACACACTCAGGGTCTTGCTCAGGGACACAAGGGCAGTAAGTGGGGTTTGAACCTGGGTCTTCTGGTTTATAGGCGGGTGTGTTACCTACTATGCTACCTCAAGCCACACATGCTCCAAAACCTTCTTAGAAGAGCTGAAGCTATTATAGCTGCACAGGGTGGTTCAGCTCCATATTATGGGTTAAGAATAGTGAATATGTGGATTACTTATCAGCATAGACATGGATAACGTGGATATTATCTATTACTGACTGCCATCTTCACCTGCATTTTGAGAATTAAGCAGATTTAATGGGCGGTTAAGGAAGCGGCCCCGTAATCAGAAGGTTGTCGGTTCGAATCCCGATCCTCCAAGGTGCCACTGAGGTGCCATTGAGCAAAGCACCGTCCCCACACACTGCTCCCCGGGCGCCTTTCATTCATTTACATTTACATTTAAGGCATCCAGAGCGACTTACGACGTGCTTCCATGTTACCATCAATGAAGTGATCAGTTCTGGTTCACTTGGACCCCCAATTTTGAATCTTTTTATTCACTCTGTTGTAGTTTCTATACATAAGAAAGACAACAAGAAGGTTACAAATTATCTAAATAATCCCTAAAGAGGAAGGTCTTGAGCTGCCGTTTGAAGGTGCTCTGTGACTGAGCTGTTCTGACTTCAAGGGGAAGTACATTCCACCACCGAGGGGCCAAGACAGAGAAGAGTCTAGATGAACGTCTTCCTTTTACCTTCAGAGATGGAGGGACCAGGCGAGCAGTACTGGAGGCAAATAGGCGCAAGTGACATTTTGGCAAAAGATGGTGATGGTTGAACACGGAGGACACATTTCATTGTGTGCACCATGTGACAATGACTTTACTTGATCAGATGATCATTATCTTGTTGTTGAACAAAAACATAAGATAGCACATGACAACGATGAACCATTTGAAATGTTAACATTTAGATTTTTATATATATATATATATATGTGTGTGTGTGTGTGTGTGTGTGTGTGTGTGTGTGTATATATGCGCTCTCTTGTCAAAATGTCCTTTGCGCCAGTTTGGTTCTCATGTCTGTACATGTTTAAAGCTTCATCGGTCCTCATCGTGATAGGAGGAGGAGGAGGAGGAGGAGGAGGAGGAGGCGGCTGCGATGGCCGCTTCCTCCACCGAATAAACAGCAGCAGCCGTGACGCGTCTCCACAGGAAGCGGCTTCTGTCTCCGCGGCGGCCAGGAAGGAAGCAGCAGCAGCAGCAGCAGCGGCGACGCAGCACATCGTCGCGGGAGGGGGGGACGCATGGAGCGGCAGCCGAGCGCCGAGAGCCCCGGCGCGCCGCCCCCGCCGGCGGTGCCGAGCAGAAAGCCGCGCAGCCTGGGCGCGATCGGCGGGGCGCGGCAGGAGAGCGCGGACACGCAGGACAGGTGCGCGTCAACTCGGCCGTCGCCGATCGCAGCGCGGCTTCCGTCTTCCTTTTCGCTCGAAGCGATGGCGAGGGGGTCCCACCCCGGTCCGCTGGCCGCCAGAACAAAAGCGCGGCGCTCTCTGCGTGCGACGTCCACGCGTGCATCGGCATCGGTAGCAATCTCTGAATATATAAAATTTATTTATACGTCGTAGCTTCTCCTCTCGACGGAGGCCATGCAGCTGAATGGCACCTCGTCCTCCAGCATCATCAGCATCGGATCGTCTCCATACATTTACTGCTCATAACCCGCATCACAATAACAACAACAACACTGTAGTGGTTGCATGACCCAGAATCACTAAGAAGATGTCTCAGTGGGCGTTATCTGTACATAGGCATATGATACAATAATGAATGTTGTAATTATTGCGGCGGTTTGCAGCGTAGCCTCACAACTCCATGGTTGCGGGTTCGAGTCCCTGACTCGGACCCTGTGTGGCTTGAGTTTGCGCGCTCCAAATGCACCTCCATTTGCTCCAGCATTCATGACCTTAAGTAGGACTAAGTGTGTGTGGGTGTGTGTGTATATATATATATGTTGGTGGTGGCTGTTTGACCAATTGGTGGCTGACTAAATACTTTTTTGCCCCACTGTATATATATACTGTGTGTGTGTGTGTGTGTATATGTGTATTAATATTGTGTTCTATTTATCTATTGTTGTAGCCCTACAGGCTCCCATGTGGAGTGGTGTAAACAACTGATCGCTGCCACCCTCAACAGCCAAATGTCTGCGTCCATCCCACCCGACGTCCCCTCAAGAGACCTGAGGGTGTGTAGCATGTCGGATTTCATACTCATGTGATCCCACGTGGAGCTCGTCTTGTACTGTACGTGTGTCCATCGTGTGCGTGTCCATTTATTGTTTGTGCGTGTTTATAATACGCTAGTTTAGTCCCAGTCGCTCACCTATCCGTCATAGCTCAGACAAGCGTGGCCATTTTTGGAGGTGATGCGTGTGTTTTTGGCTGACAGGTTGGGAAGAGACCTGATTTCAGGGTGACGGTAAGTCGGGCAGTCATGTGTGTGTGTGTGTGTGTGTGTGTGTGTTTCCGGCTTTAAATGTGGCCACTGCCATTCTCTCTTCTGCATTCATCGGCACTCGAATGCACCGCTTGTGGTGGGAGTAGTCGTAAAAAAAGAACATTGTGGGGTTGTAGCCGTGCACCCGGGTTCCAGAACACGTATGGTGAGTTTTTTTTTTTTTGTTTTGTTTAAGGCCGCGATTCTCCAAACACAGCAGGATCCGGATTCGTGGGAGATTAGTGGAGCAACGTCTGTCTTTTCTAACTTAGGGCCTGTTTTTTTCATCCGACTACAGATTAACACAACTGCAGTCGCCCTGTAAAATGTTATTTTCTTGTAATTGAAATATGAACGTAACCATCTGCACACCAGTGCTCACATAATAAATGATGTTCTCGTGTTTTATGTGCTTTTAATACTAGCACATAAAAAACAAGGGGGGGTCATTTATTCTCGTAGTAAAATTCAAAAAGGTTCACTTATATATTTGCTATATTTATTACACACAATGTATTTTTTGTATGTTGATGATAGCTCACGAAAATCATGAATAGAATATCTCCGATTATGAGAAAATGACCTACAAGGATACTGAAATGTTCAATTTCTGAAAAGCTATTTATTCATACAGTAAGTAATTCAGGGTCAAATGTCTTTTTTTTTTTTTTTTTTACGAGGGACTGCCTGTGATTGTGCACTGTTTGTCACCAGCATCCGTCATGTCTGTATGTCTGCATCCTCTGTTTTTTGGTTGCATGTACATGTGTGTTAACTCCCCGTTATTCCGGTTTCTGGCTGTAATTTGCAGGCGTCCAAGAGGCCGAATCTGAGGGTAAGACGGATTGTACTGCACGCTGTCCCTCCTCTCTCGCTCTCTCTCTCTCTCTCTCTCTCTCTCTCTCTCTCTGTGACAACTTCCTGTGTGCCGCTCGGCACCTCGGTGTGGCCCGAATGAAAATGGGGACAGTAGTGAGGTGACTCCTCCCCCTGCCATATTAGTTGCTGATGTCCCAAACACCACTAGACCCCGTTTTGTTGCTGCTAGTATAGTTGTTAAAAAAAAGAATAAATTAATACCACGTTCCATCTCGCGGTACCTCATTAAGCCAGTTAATCGCTATAATATTCATTTCTGACTTCCTGCAAGTCTTTTAAAAGCTTACCTTGTTTTTTACTGACATGTTATTAATATATTGTTAATATATGAATTATAATAATCAACATACTCATTAATATGATC
This sequence comes from Denticeps clupeoides, assembly GCF_900700375.1. Taxonomy (NCBI): domain Eukaryota; kingdom Metazoa; phylum Chordata; class Actinopteri; order Clupeiformes; family Denticipitidae; genus Denticeps; species Denticeps clupeoides. Next base: position 34,256,572 of record NC_041707.1, read on the forward strand.
GTCGTTAGATTTAATCATTTAAATATAACAACAGAAATGGTTTTGTACATTCTGTTGTTCTGGCGTACCTGCACAACGTTCTCTGTCTAACCGCAGCACTTGTGCTCATCTCATTCCTGTCCCTGTGTGGGCATTTGACCTTTATGGCCTCAAGTGTCTCTGTCACCGCCTGCAGCATTTCCTGCTCGAAGTACCGTAACTCTCGCACTGCTAACCTGCTCTCATCTCTCTGTTTTTTTTCATGTCTGATATCTGTCTCCTCCTCTTCTTTTGCTTGTTCTTTTTCGGCGTCCGCTCTGTGTCATGTCCTGCCCCCCGGTGCTGGAGCAGGAGGCGTGTGAGGTGGGACAGTGTGACAGTGACTCTGAGCTTGCGCCTCATCTCCTGGCAAGTCTCTTTAACCTTTAACCCTGTCCTTTACTAACTGTCCCGTTATTATCTCTCTCACACACCCACACACATAAAGTAAGTATATGTACACTGATTTCATTAATCCACGTATTCTTGACCATTTTTGTCACGTTTGGACGGACCTAAAGCTACTAACAGGACAGAAAGAATCAGTGAGCATCAGATACCAGTCATACAAAAATGGTCTCTCTATGTTGTCCATGATGATGAACTTAACAGCGACTGCAGTCAGTGCGTTTGTGTAAGAGAAGAACAGAAGGAGAAATGTGTTTCAGACCTGTTTTAATGCCATTCACCATCAAAGCAATACTCGACCTCATCTTATGGATTCATGTATGCTGAAGAATACTGATGTAGGGTGGTAGTAGCCCAGTGGGTAACACACTCGCCTGTGAACCGGAAGACCCAGGTTTAAATCCCACTTACTACCATTGTGTCCCTGAGCAAGACACTTAACCCTGAGTGTCTCCAGGGGGGGGACTGTCCCTGTAACTACTGGTTGTAAGTCGCTCTGGATAAGGGCGTCTGATAAATGCTGCAAATGTAAATGTAAAATGTAGTCTGGACATCTGAACCATACAGCAACAAGACCAAACACAGGAAGGAAGAACACTGGGGTATAAATAGGCTGGGAAACATAAGAGACAGGTGTAAAAAAAATGGGCAGCAGGACTCTGGCAGGATGTGACCTCACAGGAAAGAAACAAGGACAACCAGGAGCCAATAGGGCCATAATATTAGTTATGGGTTAGGCCGCTTGCAGGTATTTCACATACTTGTTCGAAGGTGTTTAGTATAAAAAAAAATATATATAGCATGGAGAAGAGTTCTCCAGGTTGAAGAGATCTGACAGTGTTCTCTGGTGGGCCAGGTGCTCGGATACCAGCCAGCGCAGGTGGACGAGGTGCCACTCGTACCCGGAGAGACCATCAAGGTCACAGGTGGGTTGCTGTGTTCTGATTGGTCGTTTTTTTTCTGTATTTTCTGATTCTCCATCTACCAGTGTCACTTGGACAGTAACGGCGTTTTTATTTTTCCTCATAGCGTCCGAAGTGATGTACATCTGTCCCTTCACCGGGGCTGTGAGCGGCACCCTGACTGTCACTGACTACAAACTCTACTTCATCAGTCTGGAGAGGGTATGGAATACATCCTCAGTGGGATTACATCAGAGTTCGGTACAGCATAAAAGCAACAGGTCACAGGATAAGGATAAGATAAGGATGAGTAGAACCCTATTCCATAATATCAACATTCCCTACAATCCACATCAGATCCGAGTTACGATATGAAAGATTTTCCAATGTTGTTCCAGAAAAGCTTTCATGGGTTCTCCCCATCCTCCTCGTGTTCCCTGCAATCCTCGAGACTGTGCAACATACAATGCATCCGCTTTCTCGTTTTTTTATTTTTAATTGACTTGCCGAAACCTCAAGTAATCTTTCTTTCACATTGTCATTATGGGGTGTTGTGGTCAGAATTCTGTGGAATAAGGCTCTAGCCTAACAAGATGTGGCAAAAGTGATGCGCTGTGAAGGCACTGTAGATTCACAAGACACTATGGCATCTGTCCATTCATTCAAGTTCAGGGGCAGAAGTTCATTTCAGAATAAACCGGGAAGCTGTACGTAGACCAACCGTAATAATAAGAAAAAAAAGTGTTATTTTAGATACATTCAGTATTTTGGTCCTGTCCCCTAATAAGCTTTAGGAATCTCTATTAGCAGTAAGGAGGAATGTTCACTAATGAAACCCAACACAACACCAGTACCCAACCACGTCCTGTTGTTGATTGAGTAATAATGGACACAAGAGTCACACCTTATTTATTTATTTAAAATGGGACGAGGCTACAGGGATGCATGATTCTGTCTCAGCTATATACATAACTACCAGTCCAAATCATGCAGAGATTTTAATTTGTTGTGCCATGTCTCAGTCAGCACCCTGAAATTGTCCCCCATTGTGTGGCAGGTTTGCATTAGTATTTGTATTTAAGACTCGCCGTGTTTTAGAATTAGCCACTTGGTATCTACAGGTGGAGCAGGTTCTCTTGCATGGAGGCCGGCATGGTGTAACCAGACACTGGCTCTGGCAGGTTGCCGCTTGAATCCAGCATCTTCTGGGAGCGGCTACTGTGCCGGGCGGCCGCTGTAGGGCTCTCCATGTTCCATTTTCACTCTCAGCAGCATGCACAGGTCACACGATGTTAAAGGTCTGCTGGCCACATGATGCTGACGGAGATGCAGGATGGTGAATAAGAGCTGATGAGCGTTGTTGTTCCAGACTCCATTCTTTGTGCTGGACGTGAACCTGGGAGCCATCAGCCGCCTGGAGAGCATCAGCGTGCAGAACCACGGCGAGAGCACACAGGGCATGGAGATCGTGTGCAAGGTGGGACACAACGTTGTTCCCTCAGACGCTGTGATGCTAGTGGCTGTACTACCAGCTCGTGGGCTCCTTTTGGCAGACGTATGTCATGTCGGGGTGCTGAAACATATAAATAGATTTTCATCACCACAGTAACAACAATGATGATTACAATATTTACATATGTTGCCATTTAAAAGTTTAGGGTCATTTACAAATGTCCTTGTTTCTTACTAAATGAATGAAATTGAATAGAAATTGTTATTATATTACTGAGAAACAGCATTTTTTTGTTGTTAAAAACTGTTTAAATGGTCCTCTAATAATCGATCAAGTGACGGACATTAGTGAACACAGTATCATTCAGTTGGAACTCTTGATTGCTTCCGATAAAGATTCTTTTTGCATTTGTACAGATATTCCAGCTACCAGAGTCACTTACAACATGAATTTCCATGTCTGGACAATTTCTGAATCCAATCTATGATGTTCTGTCAAAACTGATTATATTTCTAAATCACCACAGTAAAAATTGTGGTAAAGCTGCTTGATACATAAAAACAGTTGCATTGCGTCATCATGGGGTACCTGTGCAGATTTAGCAAAAACTCGACGAGAAGACGAGCCACCCCAAGAGAAGCATGTTATTAAATGAATTAAAAAGTTATGGCAGATTAGCCAATCAGCTCATTGTTTCCTAAATGCTCTCCTCAAAGGACATGCGCAGCCCCAGGTTCGCTTATAAGAAGGAGGAGCAGAGCAGGGCGGAGCTTGAGGAGATGTTGATGAAGCATGCCTTCCCGCTCTCCCATGATCTGGTAGGACGACACGTCACTCCACCTTAAGGCCGTTTGGTGAGATGACCTGCCGGTCATGCTTCCTGTTTTTCCCCTCAGGCGTTTTTCGCCTTCCAGTATAAAGAGGAGTATCCAGTGGACGGGTGGAAGGTGTACGAACCCTTGGCCGAGTACAAGAGGCAGGTGAGTGTCAGATGGAAGCATTCAGTATCTGATCAGAAACGGCACAGTAAAGCCTTGATCCCGTTTTGCAGAAAAGTGGGTGTGGAACTGAGGGGTGAGGCATTCTTTTTTGAAATTTAAATGTTATGACTCAGAGACAGTCGACTTATACTTTATGGCTCAAAACGCATTTAATTGTATAGTACGTCTTTAATTAAGTACTGACCATTGGGGAACGAGGTAGTGTGCATTTTGTTAACTGTGTACAGCAGCAGACTGTATAGCTTAAAAACAAAGATAAAAGGTCTACATTAAATACATATAATACAAGGAATAATATACATCGTAAGTATTGTACCTCGTATCTACATGACGGAAATTTGCATTTTATTGCAGAAAGACAGAAAGAAAGTTCTTGAAGTGATTTGCACTGAATACTGAAACCGGAATTGGTCCTTGTGAACAGCAGAAACAACATATCATTTAATCCACGGGTGCCAAATTAGCCCTGCATTAGGACCAGGAGAACACAGTGAGGCTAAATTGTATCTCCTGATACAACATGGGACCTTCATGGGTATTTTGTAGACCTTAACTTAACATGTCAGAGCTGTTGGTCTGTAACGGACATGTAATCGGAAAGTTGCTGGTTTGAATCCCAAACCGTCATGGTGTCACTGTGCAAGGGACCGTCCCCACACACTGTCATGGCTGCCCACTACTCACCACGTTTCGTTGTGTAATGGATTAATGGAACTACTTGTGATTGTCTTGTTGTCGTTTGCCTGTGTCGTCCTGTCTCAGGGGCTGCCCAATGAGAGCTGGACCATCAGCAAGATGAACAGCAACTACGAGGTGTGCGACACCTACCCTGCCCTGCTAGTCATCCCCACCAACATCAAAGAAGACGAGATCAAGAGGGTGGCCTCCTTCAGAGCCAAGCACCGTATCCCGGTGTGTGTGTGTGTGTGTGTCTGTGTCTGTCCGTCTTCTTCTAATGCCTGTGAGGAAAATGAAGAATTGCCGTCATCTCTGGGCGTTCACTCTCAGGTCCTCTCCTGGATCCATCCTGAGACCCAGGCCACTATAGTGCGCTGTGGTCAGCCGATGGTGGGTCCTTCGGACCGGCGCTGTAAGGAGGATGAGCGCTACCTGCAGAGCATCATGGACGCCAACGCCCAGTCACACAAGCTCACCATCTTCGATGCCCGCCAGTGTAGCGTGGCCGACACCAACAAGGTAGAGAGCACGGACAGTGGCCTCTGCAGTGGGAATAATAATAATAAAAATGTTATTATTAATATTACTAAGGCAGAACAAATATGTACTGTAACATATTTTGATAATTCTGTTGGTGACCCATTATCAATCAGCTGATAACTAGTAATCATGGTCTTTTTTTTTTTTTGTACAATTTTTAGTCAGTTTTTACTATTAATTCAACTTTAATGGCATTTCAGCTATACACATGTCAGACAGGACATAGTGAAACGAAACAGAGTTTCTCCGGAACCTGGTGCTACACGTAACATTCAAACAAAGTTACTGACATAAAGTGCACGTGTACAACATCTACAAACTGGCTACATAAAGTGCAAACATGGGACACAGGCAGTGCAATGGTAACACAGGCAGTGCAAGAGTAACACAGGCAGTGCAAGAGTAACACAGGCAGTGCAAGAGTAACACAGGCAGTGCAGGAGTAACACAGGCAGTGCAAGGGTAACACAGGCAGTGCAAGAGTAACACAGGCAGTGCAGGAGTAACACAGGCAGTGCAAGGGTAACACAGGCAGTGCAAGAGTTACACAGGCAGTGCAAGAGTAACACAGGCAGTGCAAGGGTAACACAGGCAGTGCAAGAGTAACACAGGCAGTGCAAGAGTAACACAGGCAGTGCAAGGGTAACACAGGCAGTGCAAGGGTAACACAGGCAGTGCAAGGCTAACACAGGCAGTGCAGGAGTAACACAGGCAGTGCAAGGCTAACACAGGCAGTGCAGGAGTAACACAGGCAGTGCAAGGCTAACACAGGCAGTGCAAGGGTAACACAGGCAGTGCAAGAGTAACACAGGCAGTGCAAGGGTAACACAGGCAGTGCAAGAGTAACACAGGCAGTGCAAGAGTAACACAGGCAGTGCAGGAGTAACACAGGCAGTGCAAGGGTAACACAGGCAGTGCAAGAGTAACACAGGCAGTGCAGGAGTAACACAGGCAGTGCAAGGGTAACACAGGCAGTGCAAGAGTAACACAGGCAGTGCAAGGGTAACACAGGCAGTGCAAGAGTAACACAGGCAGTGCAAGAGTTACACAGGCAGTGCAAGAGTAACACAGGCAGTGCAAGGGTAACACAGGCAGTGCAAGAGTAACACAGGCAGTGCAAGGGTAACACAGGCAGTGCAAGAGTAACACAGGCAGTGCAAGGCTAACACAGGCAGTGCAGGAGTAACACAGGCAGTGCAAGGCTAACACAGGCAGTGCAAGGGTAACACAGGCAGTGCAAGAATGACACATGCAGTGCAAGAGTAACACAGGCAGTGCAAGGGTAACACAGGCAGTGCAAGGGTAACACTGGCAGTGCAAAGGTAACACTGGCAGTTCAAGGCTTTCCGGATGCGGCGTGTGTAGTAAATGTCCATTATGGAGTGAAGAGACACTGATGATTATAGCTATTTATAATATATTTTGTAATAATATTTATTGCAATTAATGTAATTTTTTAAAATCGATTCAGTCATACTTTTTACCTTTTTAATTACCTTTTTTTCCTGCTTCAGTTATACTTGTGTGTTTTTCACCCAGGCGAAAGACGGTGGGTATGAGAGTGAAAACTTTTATGCCAACGTGGAGCTGAATTTCCTCGAGATCCCCAACATGCACGTGATGCGCGAGTCCCTGCGTAAGCTGAAGGAGGTGGTGTACCCCACCATTGACGAGGCACGCTGGTTGTCCGCCATTGACTCCACACACTGGCTGGAGTACATCAGGGTGAGTTAGACACACGATGAGAACTAGTTGGCGTGGCACACATGGAAAATTTCCTGAAATTGATCAAAATATTAGACCACAATAAGTTGTTTCCAAACTAGCCACTTGCATACGTACAACAGCATTTTAGGGCCACTCATGAAAAATGTAAAAATAATGGATTTCTAGAATAATAACACAAGCATAAATGCTCATGAAGTTTACTCTCGTAATTGTGCATCTTTTTTCTCAAAATCCTTGTTTTTTTTTTTTCCATAAAAATCATAATATTATGAGAATGAAATAATAACGTTATGTGAAAAAATCTTTGACATGCTCCGACATGTTTATTTATAGGGTGGAAATAGCCTAGTGGGTAACACATTCGCCTGTGAACCAGAAGACCCAGGTTCAAATCCAATTTACCACCATTGTGTCCTTGAGCAAATACACTTAACCCTAAGTTGCTCTGGGGGGGACTGTAACTACTGATTGTACTACTGAAGTCACTCTGGATAAGGCCGTCTGATAAATGCTGTAAATGTAAATGTTTTGTCATTGTCATGGAAGTCACTAAGGAGTTAGAGTTGGTCACATTATACTTTCATATTGGATTTAGTGAAAAGTGAGCGTGAAATGCTTTGCTCAGTGGCAACTCAGTGGCACCTTGGCAGTTCGGGATTCGAACCAGCAACCTTATGATTAACCGCTAGGCCACTAACAATGAAATACTTGAATACTCTGATGGCACAAGGTCATGAATGGTGGATATACTGCACGGTCACTGAAATAAAGCGGTTCGTTTAAATGAGCTTTCAGAAATTAGGTGGCCAAATCCAACATTATATCAGTTTATAACACTTCAGAATAAAAGCCTGAACCCATAACAGAGTCCAATGAAATATTTTACACAGGAATACTGCTGGATACACCTACATGCCATTCAAAGAGGTTCAAAGTTACAATCAAACTAACCCTGAAAGTGATTGATCTAGAAGGAGTAGTACATTACAGCAATTGATCACCCAATGCAATTTGGCATATGGACTCCTAAATTTATGACTAATATTGTAATGACTTTAATAGATAGAATGATGCCTTTATTGTCACTACACAAGTACAGCGAGATCATGTTTGGAGCAAGCCAGTAGATGTACATTTAATATCTCATAATTTAGCAACTTTAATCTTGTAATTATATGACTTTATTCTTTTTTTAATCAGTGGCCCTAAAACGCCACTTAAATTTACACTAATCTAGCACCTTGTTATGTGTTTTAATATTCACTGTAGATCTGCAGAATTATTTAAACCTCGAGGAAGGAGAAGAATTACCATTAAATTGAAACCCGACCTCTCCTGTGCCCGTTCACACTGTTGTCTGGTTTACACTTCTTTCATTCTCGCCCCCCCAGCTCCTGCTGGCGGGTGCGGTGCGCATCGCCGATAAGCTGGAGTCGGGAAAGACTTCGGTGGTGGTGCACTGCAGTGACGGCTGGGACCGCACGGCCCAGCTCACCTCGCTGGCCATGCTGATGCTGGACAGCCACTACCGCACTCTCAGGGGCTTCCAGGTGCTGCTGGAGAAAGAGTGGATCAGCTTCGGGCACAAGTTCACATCGGTGAGAGAGCACGCGTGTCACACATATGGCATCGTCCCCCCGCACTGGGAATGAAAATATATAAATAAAAATACAACAACCTGTCTTATGACTGTATGGGCAGATCTCGATCTGATTTTGTCATGTGTTAACAGCGAGTGGGTCACGGAGATAAGAATCACGCGAACTCTGAGCGTTCGCCGCTCTTTGTTCAGTTTATAGACTGCGTCTGGCAAATGACCCGACAGGTGAGTATTTATTACTCATTTAATGGAGTGTTTTTTGTAATATTATGATTTTATTGTTAGTGGGGGTTACAGCACTCTCTTTTTCCCGTTTTCATGGTGGACTTCATGTATCCTCAGTATTTTTAGATCTGTATGCAGTAGGCATCGCTGCCACCACATAATAACAGCGTAGTGATGACGAATGCGTTATGCAGTCTGTTTTCGCTTCTGTTGTCGTCTAGTTTCCTTCTGCGTTCGAGTTCAATGAGCTGTTCCTCATCACCGTCCTGGACCACCTCTACAGCTGCCTCTTCGGTACATTCCTCTACAACAGTGAAAAGGAGCGGGTGGAAAAGGTGTGGACACCCAAAACGAGACGATTTCTATAGAGTCACATAACTATATGTGCATCTCAGTTGTCATTTTATACATTTGTGGCATTTACCAGACGCCCTTGTCCTTTCAATCAGTAGTTACAGGGACAGTCCCCCTGGAGACACTTCTGGTTTATAGGCGAGTGTCTAACCCACTAGGCTACTAGCACATTAATTTGAGTCGCTCCTCCTTTCTGTTCCTCAGGAGGTCCACAGCAAGACGGCGTCTCTGTGGTCGTATGTTAACAGTCAGCCGGAGGACTTCAGTAACCCCTTCTTTGTGGACTATGAGCACCATGTTCTGTTCCCACTGGCCAGCCTCAGGCACCTGGAGCTGTGGGTCAGCTACTACGTACGCTGGAATCCCCGCATGAGGCCTCAGGTGTGTGTGTGTGTGTGTGTGTGTGTGTCTGAGGTATCAGCGTATCTGTGTATAGGATGTGAAAATAAAGGGCTGCATTTTCAAAGTGTCCTCAGCAGTTAGATAAATAACGATAATGATAAGAATATTAATAAAATATGAAGTAATAATCTTAATGATGTTTGTGCATGTGATGTATTGACAGATTTAAATAATCCAAAATCAGGAAGTAGCATACATGAGGGCTGTCTGTCATCAGGATCCTCACATTTGAAACTTTTTATGGAGACGACAGTGGCTAGAAAAAGTATTCACCCCCCCCCTTCTTCTGATTACCTTCTGATTACGGGGGCCGCTTCCTTAACTGCTAGGCCACTGCTGCCCCGGTGAACCAGAAGACACAGGTTCACTTACTACCATTGTGTCCCTGAGCAAGACACTTAAGTTGCTGTTAAAGGTACTGTCCCTTTAACTAGTGATTGTAAGTTGCTCTGGATAAGGCCGCCTGATAAATTCTATAAATGCCAATAAATCAATTGGATTGAGGTCTGGACTTTGACTAGGCCAGTCCAGCACATGTGTATGTTTCCCCTTAAACTCGAGTGTTGCTTTAGCAGTATGCCTCAGGTCATTGTCCTGCTGGAAGGTGACCGTCAGTGCAGACTTATTCCCTGTAATCCCTGTATTTAGCTCCATCCATCTTTCCCTCGACAGTGATAGGATGTGTTGGGTTTGCTCCAGCATTTTTTTTGTGGAGTTGGCCAATTGAGTTGAGCTTTTTTCTGTCCATCCTGCCATAAAGCCTAGCTCCATGGAATGTACGGTTTATTGTTGTCCCCTGATCAGATACCCCAATCTCTGCTGGGTCACCTTTGGTCTCTGTGCTGCCTCTCTGATTAATGCTCTTCTTGGCCTGTCTCGAGGTTTGGTGGGTTTCTTGTTCTTTCCGTTTGTAGATGATGGATTTTAAGGTGGTCCGGGGATCATCAAAGAGTTGAATCTTTTTTTATAAACCAACCCTGACTTGTTTAGAGAGCTTCTTGGGCTTCATGGTGTGCTGACACTTGCTTGGTGATATTGCAGCCTCCTGGGGCCTTTCAGAAAAGGTGTATTTATACTGACTGATCATGTGACACTTACAGGTGGACTTCAATGCATGCACCTGCCTATCTATCAATTTATCTATCGATTTATTACTTTCAGTATTTCATTTCACTTCAACAACTTAGAATATTTTGTGCAGATCCATCAGATAAAGTGACATTTAAAAACATTTCAATTACTGGTTGGAATGTAACAAAATACATGGGGGTTGAATACTGTTTATGTGTGCTTACAGTAAGAGGATAGGGGATATACAGCGTCACATTCTGTGTGTTTTATTTTGGTTGTGTGTGTGTGTGTGTGTGTGTGTGTGTGTGTGTGTGTGTTGGTTTGCAGATGCCCGTCCATCAGAACCTGAAGGAGCTGCTTTTCCTTCGTACCGAGCTGCAGAGGAGGGTGGAAGAGCTGCAGAGGGAGGTGTCTTCATCACACTCCATCTCCTCTTCCTCAGAGCACACGTCCTCCCCGTCTCACGGCGGCACACCCCTGCACTCCGCCGTCTGAACACACTGCCACACACGCGCTGCCTGAACGCATCATGGAACAGTCTTTACAATAACACACACCCTTTACCCTTTTAATGCAAAAATTGTTTTTATTAATTCTTTCTTTTTTTCTGTAGTTTAATGTTTTGTTGTAGTATTTTGCAAAATAATGTGAAAGGGGGCACTTAGCACAACTCTAAATGCATTAGAGTTAACAGCTGATGTGTAAATATGACATGAAAAGATGGAATTAATATATTTCTAATTAAATTAATGGTTTTAATGTTTAATTGATGTAGTTTTGCAGCCAGAGAAGGCCTGTGTTTACACACTGTACGACAGTGTTCCTACAAGAACCCACACTGTTCTTCCACTGCCACAACAGAAGAGCACTTTTCATCCATGTGCCTGCATCTTTAATTCTTTTTGTACCCCTCCCCACACACACACAATTTAATCCAGTGGGCAGATTAATTTGCCAATAATCTTAGAACATTTTGAAATCAGAAACATGCCAACCATATGATGTACATTGTGGAAATTGCAATTTTATTTATTGCTTCTTTTCAGAAAGCTTAAATGGTGTTTGAAAGCAACATCCAAGTATTTCCTCATACAGTCTATCTAGTGTTTTCTGTTAAAAATTGAGGCTTTTTAATGAACTGGAAATGCCCTCAGACATGAAATGAATGGTGGCATTATGAAACAGATGAACTGGGTCGACGCATTCAGTCCAGCAGCCAGTCATCGTATTTTTTTCTCATATTCTCGTGCAGCTTCTGAATGAAAACCAGACTTGTTTGCATTCATCGTTCAAGTTTTTTTTGTTTCAACCATTGCTGTTTCCTATGTATTTGCATCTGTTTACTACCTATATAATTTTACTGTGTCTAACTCAGCCCTTTGTCATGTCGTGTTTTTTGTATTTGTGTTCCTTTCTTTGTTGAGATGGGACTTTATTCCATGTATGTAATAATGAATAACTGTACACATGAGCATGTTGGTTATTGTTTATTTAATATGAAAACCCCACAAAGTATTGAGCCTAGAGTAACACTTCTGACATTCCAGTTTAAAAAAAAAGAATAAAACAGAAATCTAACAAAAAAAAAAACAAGTTTTCATTTTTTTTTCAGTTCATAATCTCTAATGTATTGCCAGTGATAAGTAGCCGACGTGTTAGTACAGTTGTGTGCTACGAAAATCTCAATTGAATATCATCAGGACAGAGATAAGGTGCAGATTGTCAGTAAATTTCATCTTAATTTATGTTGTGTGTGTGTGTGTATGAGTGTGTATGAGTGTGTGAGAGAGATTGGACGCATGCATGACTGTTAATCCTTCAAAGCCAGTCTGTGTAAAAGTAAACCGGCACGGGTGAAGGCTTGTAACGATCCCATGCTAAAGGCCACAACGGGAAACTACGTTGCACTTTTCCTTTCTCTCTGTGTGTGTGTAAAGATAACTAAAACGGTTGGGGTAGGAACGGTTGCATTACCTCACTGGCAGTGTAAAACCCAGGGCCTTGCAAAAAGAATATCCCGCACAAAATCCCGCAAAACCAGGAGCAATCTAACCCAGTTAAAGAAGGAGCTGTTAGTAAATCCTGAAACATGCACGTTCTTAACGTCCTGCCTACACCAGCCTGTGCCACAGGGCCTGGGGAAACCACGGAAACTAAAAATGCAACCTCAGACACTGATGAGCTACGGATCTTGACCAATCCCTGTCGAGAACAGCCGCCCAGCCAATGGAGTTCAACAGTCCTGAGAATTGAGAACTGTGGACACCTTCGTAAAACAGTTTGAGACGGTTCCATAACCTTTTTTTTTTTGGTATAGGGTCAAAATACAATTTCTAGCAGCCATGAAATATGCGCGCACTTAAAGAGGCAAATTCAAATACAATGCCAAATGCTTTGGTGTTTCCTTCCCCCCTCCTTTCTACAGTAGCACCGGTGTACGCTACATCAGACTACATAAAGTCATCAAAAAAAAGCACAAAACGGTCCAAAACTACGCCCCAACGTGGCGACAGACGTTTGGTACATTCTTCTAGATTCCATTCTACAAAGCTGGTTGTGGGACTCGCCGGAAGGCGGCGCTGTTGCTGCGGTGCGACAGGTAGCGTCGCGCTACAGGGATCCGTTTAAAGGGGGAGATGGCAATTTCTCAGAATCCCAGGGGACAATTAGCTGTTGGAATAAAGACACTGCGCCTGTGATGACACTTAAGCGTGCTACGAGAGTAACCGTAGTACAACGCAACAAGAACCATTAGCTCACAGTGATGCGCATGACCCCGTCTAAAGCCATTTATGAAAGTAGGAACAGGAAAAGGTTCTGAGATTGCCATCTCCCACTCGAAGGTGTAACTTGGCGAGTTGGAACTGTGCAACTTGTTAGCGTTGGCAGGGTAAGGCTTAGAAGGGATTCAGCACCAGTGTGGGCACGCTCAGGAGTTCAGGGCAGGAGCACCTGAATCATAGAGGTCACAATTCAGTTCCCCATCGTAATCTCCTCTCCCTTAGCAGTAAAATGCAATATTTAGACCGAATACATAATATCTGTTGAACATCTAAAACATCGTTCCACTAAAATATTGTGAACGTCGTGGTGAGTATCCCGGTGTGATATTTTTCCTTGAATTTATGCTCACGTCACCATTAAGGAGGTGAGTAAGATTAAGTGGACCTCAGTCTGGAGAGGAGACTACAGTTGGGTATTGAATCAGCAGGCAAGGTGTGGCAATAAGTGAAGTGTGGACAAGGCCGAACCAACAGGAGTGCAGCAGTAGAGATGCGAACCTGGTTACTGGTCTCACAATTCGATTGGATTGCGATTCATCACGCCAGTGATTCGATTAGACATCTCAAAGCATCACATTTTTTCAAATACGCAAGTGAGATGAGAGTTACTGCTATCCGGCGGCGCTGTGCTCAGATCACAACTTTTTTAACTTTTTAAAAAAATCACCAAGCAATAACATTATGATATGATCCATTATGTTCTCCACTGCATCGATACAGAATCGTCAACGTCTGCATCGCGATGCATCAATTACGAGATCCATTTTAACATCCCTATGCAGCATAGAGTCATAGATCTTGGGAAGGGGGGGGAAGAGTCTTTGAAAGACATTCTAGTAACTACTAACACAGATTAAACCCAAATGGCCAAGAGTACCTAGGCCATGTGTGAGCAACACAGGTACGCAAATACAATCCACCAATTACAATGCCGGTATTCAACGCTACGCAAACGTGATTCGAGTAAAAACCCGTAAATACACACACGGCTATATACACAAGCATTACACAAGCTAACTACTGAAGCAACCCACTGCAGCCGTATCAGTACCCGAGATTACACCCTTGCTGTACTGCACCAAACTCACTCCAGTCGCTACGTTGTTGTCAGTGTCACTTCATAAGCAAAGGAGGCGGAAAAACTTCATTTTGTTAAGTTCACATTCAGTTCACTTCTGAGAGAGAAGGCCCTACTATACTAACATCAGAACAGAACTAATATACACACAAACAAATATCATCCACGTAACGGTCTCCTATCCTTCTTCAAAGCCTCAATGATCAAGTCGAAAAAAAGATACCACTGCACAACACTCTTGTAAAAGCGAAGCATATATACAATTCACGTAAAAACCCTTAAAAAAAAACGATGGTTTATGCTGACACAGGATAAGAGGGGATCTTTGTTCATGGGGTCAAACCAGTCGCCTGTAAGTGCACTTCCATCTACAACCAGCCAAAACTGACGTGACTAACATGTGTTCTTGTGGAAGTGCCATTGGCATGTCAGCCCCCAACGTTTGGCTAAAATGCGTCCTACGGTTTTAAAAAAGGTCTGGTTCTGTGTTTCTGTGTCCAATTTGCTGGTTGTTCACATTCGTTAAAGTATACAAATATACTAGCAAGAAGGTGCTGTTTAGAGACATAGTTACTAGTTACAAAAGCTCCCCCCACCCATGTGCGTCAAAAATGATTTCTCTCAAATAAAAAGTAACTTCTAAAACCATATGGTTACATTCTTTTCTTCTTTTTTTTCCTGTTTTCCCTATTTATCTTTATAGTACTGGAATACAAGTGAATGAGACCAAAGCAGATTTCACAGGGGTGGCATATGGGTGAAGGGAGGGGTGTTTTTGCATTGGGGGCGCCACAGTTGTAAAAGTGTTGCCCCTTGTGGCAGGCAGAGGGACTGCATGTTACACAGCATTCTCCTCCGTAGGCGGCTCTGCGCTGGGCGGCTGGAGAAGAGTCTCCTGGACTGGAGGGAAAGAGGGAAAAGGCTCCAATCAGGAGGTCTGCTGAGAAATTATTATTTCAACCTTTTCAACTGACAAGGAGCAAGACCCCAAAAATATATATTAATACCCCCTTCTGACATCCTTGCATTAGCTATCAAAGAATCAAAGTTTAAGTTGAACACTTTGTTTCATATCAGATACACAAAAGAAGGAACCAAATGCAACTCACCAGACAGAAGAAAAAGTATTCACAGTGCATCACTTTTTCCACATTTTGTTATTTACAGCCTTAAATAGATTTAATTCTTTTTTTCCTCAGAATTCTACACAAAACGTTATATGTTCATAAGTATTCACAGTGTTTGCTCAATACTTTGTCAATGTACCTTTGGCAGCAATAACAGCCTCAGAGTCTCAAATCTATGATGCCACTAGCTTGGCACACCTATCCTTGGCCAGGTTGTCCCATTCCTCTTTGCACCACCTCTCAAGCTCCATCAGGTTGGATGGGAAGTGTTGGTGCAGCCATTTTAAGATCTCCAGAGATTAAGCCATTCATTTGATTTATTGGTTGTGTGCTCAGGGTTGTCGTCCTGCTGAACAGGACTGCCATGCGCCTTTTACTAAGGAGTGGCTTCCATCTGCCATTTCTCCCATACAAGCCTGATTGCTGCATTGCTGCAGAGATGGTTGTCCGTCAAGAAGGTTCTCCTCTGTCCACAGAGTATCTCTGGAGCTCTGACAGTGTGACCATTGGGTTCGCTTCTCCCCTGATCGCTCAGATTTCTCTGGCCAGCTCTTGGGAGAGTCCTGGTGATTTTGAACTTCTTCCACTTACGTATGATGGAGGCCACTGTGCTCATTGGGACCTTCAAATCAGCAGAATTTTTTTTGTAACCTTCCCCAGATTTGTGCTTCAAGATAATCCTGTCTCTGAGCTCTACAGAAAATCCCTTTAACTTCATGCTTGGGTTGTGCATAGGATGATCAATTTTAACCTTCATGGCAAAGGCTGTGAATACTTATGTACATGTGAATTTTTTTTTTTTTTTTTATCAATGAATTTGATCCATTTGGAATACGGCTCTAACATAACAAAATGTGGAAAAAGTGATGCACTGTGAATATTTTCCAGATGCACTGTATTCATATCACGAATATAATTAAGGATGCTCACAGGTTTGACCATTTGGGGATTCTAATAAATAACATATTACTCATCGTGTTAGTGTTAACATTGGCATAAATAATAGTTCAAAAGGGAAAGAAATATAATAGCTATGTATTCATCTCTACCTGGGGGCTCCTGGGCCACAACTGCCTCAGGATTTTCTGCTTTCACCATGTCCGCATTGAGACTCTCTGTAACAGAATGCAATAGAAATGAGCCGCAGGTGAGACCAATAAATCTTTTTTTGCATCATGCTTTTTCCCTCGACGTCCGGACAATAATGTTCTTTGTTGCGCTTACGCTGTATGCTGAAGCAAAACTTTTTCTTCTGGTAGGAGATATAGCTGCTCACCGCCCCCACCAGTGCCATGGCAACAGCGCTGACAATGCCGGCGATTGTGCCAGTCTCTGCCATGGAGCCTTCTGTGAAGACACAGGTGTGGTTCAAACCATATGATTATTATTAAGTGACTGGAGAAAAAGTCGGAAATTCTCTGTCCTTGGTGCTGTAATACATTAGAATAAGATCTATTCTGTTCATTTTTACCATAGTCGTTGTCAGAAAGGTCATCGCTTCCCATTCCCCCCTTGCTACCTCCTGAAAAGGCAAACAGATGTTATGTGCAGATGCTCTTCATACCACATGAACAACCTTTTTATGTCATTATCATTACTTATAAAACATCCCAATTATTGCATGTACTCTGTGCTTAATCACCTCGGCCTTTGTCTGGATTGTACCCACCACCCTTTCCAATGTCAGCCAGATCGTCGTCTGTGAACTGACCACCTATGAAAAGAAGATCGATGAGATACACAGACACGAAAACGCAACCGCCAGGTGACCGTGGCACATGCACATGGCCCCAGAAATGCCCAGGCCAGACCAGACGGCCAAAACACATGAAAGCACACAGGAATAAGCAAGGTTAGCGTCCATTAGAAGTCAGACAGGAACTCAGCTTGTTAAGTCTGGTACTCAGAAGTCCTCCTATGGATGGATGCACTGTGGGTTGCATTAGTAAGAATAATACGATTCGCACATGCTGCTGTCGATCGCACAAGACTCTGTTTTAGGCCTTGTTAAATGTAAGAGAGCCCTTGTGAGAGGAGGAGGAATGAACAGACAGAGAGAGAGAGTGAGCGAGAGAGAGATGGGAAGAGCCATTCCCCAGCTTTACGACAGGGGTTTCTTACCACCATTGCCTCCTCTGATATTGGTTTTGCTATCACCCCTGTCTCCATCTCCAAAGCCTTTGTCTGACAAGAACACAAGACTTCATGAAGGTACCCAACATTCGGTGTGGGATTATGAAATTTGGCCAGTGGGGGCTAATTAAAGCTTAAAAGCAGGATCTGTAAGGGTGGGCTTGAACTGTCGACATCTAGATTTCTGCTTCTACAAAGCACATTTCAGTAAACCCCCACAAAATCAGACTTACTAATGGCCTGACTTGTTGGATTTACTCTAGGTACTCACTTCCTTTGTTCTTGTCCTTTCCTCCAATGTCATTGTTGGGGTCAAGAGCGTCCATAAGGTCGAAGTCGTCCGCAGCTGTTTTAAAAAATCCATTTTAAACTCATGGACCCAAATATCATCAGTTGAGAATACGTCCAACAAGATGAATATGGGATGGTGAAGTGAATCACGGGCAACTTGCATAACAAATCTATAAAAAGATTATTATCTCCCATTGTTTCTTCAAACTACAGATGATGGTTTAAACAGCTTTCATGTTCGTAAAGGAGTGAACTAATCACATGTCATGGAGAGAATGTAGCACAGGATGGGAAATACTGAACACTTCCCAGCTTCACCTGAGATGCTTTAGGTGCCCTGATAACAGCAGAAGAGACGTCAGGCATCTATTCCCCCCCATGAAATGGCCAACCAGTGACGGCTGAGAGAGCTACAGTTTAGTTTTAGACGGACAGCCTAATATCCAAGCTCTACATCTTCTGCATTTCACACTGAAATGGCGTGTAGCATTGGTGGGCAGATCATTTATAGAAACGTTTTATGACAGCATGGGTCTAGATGATAAAAATAGGGAGGGAAGTTTTTACATCACATCACATGGGGTACCAACCAGCATCCATTTAATTTGCCCGTGAGAGGTTGACTCATTTTCTGTTAGCCCTTATGGTTGTAGTTGCAGTAAAGGGAAATGTTGGGTTAATCAAACCTCTCCATAGGGGGCTTTAAGTCCAAGATGGCAGTGCTCAATGCAAAGAAATAACTGGCTGGCAGTCTTAACTACATTCACAAATTTAGCTTACTGACAATGATTCAGAACTTATCTGTATAAATTACTATATTCAATCATTTGAAGTGTGTAAACAGCACCGATACGTACAGTTTTGACCCCCATTTTGGGAGTGCATTATGTCTGACTGCAGATTTTTCCAACTGAATTGCACTCTGAAATCCAGCCTAAAACAAACCAGTGTAAGGCCAATAGCTGGTTTTTAGCTGACCAGCATGGAGCCACAATTTAAGATTGCTCACCTGCTTCACCACCTTATGGCAAAAATATCCTCCTTTCTCAAAATTGCGGGTTCCGTGCTACAAGCAACTTCAAATGATCAGAATTATGCACATGATGGCAATTCTAACAAGTATACAGACAGCTTAATGTCATATGTATTGAATGAAGATGAAGGAAAATGAAGGAAAAAGCAAATACAGTGGGCATGCATCAGAAATTCAGTGTTTGTTGAACGGCTTCATTGTATGCACAAAGCGATGCCATTGTGAGATACAGCACTTCCGTTCCCTTTGAGATGGAGGTGACTCTGGTAGACAACAACACATAAATCTAGACACCATACAACACATGCACCAGGGTTGTGGTGCCACTCCTAGGAACAGACACTCCGTAGAGTGTTCAGACACGGCAGCAGAAGTGGCCACCCAACCATGAGCATGAAGCGACAGACACACACAGATGCAACGTGGGTGGATCCACAGAATTTCAGCTGGTACGAACCGGGCTGGGCCCTGCGGGGCGGACTGGTAGTTCTGGGAGCTTTGGCAGTAGTGCGGGGCAGCAGACCCGGCCGGACCGTGGCCCCAAACAAGTCAGTGTGGAGGTCATCTGTCAGCAAGCGTACTAGTGGATTAGTGGTGCTAGTAGGGCTGAGCGTCGCTCCAGACAGAACATGTGAGTGAATTATGGGGCTGAGCGTTGCCATGACTGAGTGCAAAGCAATCAGTAAGATCTACGTTTTTTTGTATCATTTTGATTCAACTTCTGGAAAAAAATATTTAAATTGTAGAAAAGCACTGGTTTGTGTGCCAGATCCCTAAAAAATTAATTCACCAATCACAGTGATTAGTAATGCTAAATGGGTCGGAATAATTTACATGTTTTGGTTAGAGACACACTAGCTAACATCTCTTTTGCATAATGATCCGATTAAAAAATATATATATATTCCATTACATCAAGTTCTGACGCTGAGCTGCTTTGAATTTTAAGGGCTAAGGTGATCGCATTGTCCCTTCAGTTTAGCGGACGTTTGATTTATGAGGCAAAAATTCGCTACTGAGGGATTTTCTAATTCTGGAGTTCTGTGGTCCTGGGATTTAGCAGAGAGAACAGAGGGAGAACAGATCTGAGGTTTTAATTACAGAATAGAAAAGTTAGGATATCAGTGGGAATCAGACCACTGATTCTGGAGGGTTAAGTGTTGTTGTGCCATTTAGATATATGTTCCCCAGGATTTTCAGCATACCTGGCTTGGGCTTGGGCTTCACTGGTGCTTTGGTGGGGGCCTGTGGTGGGGGTGCTTTGGTGGTCGCCTTCTCGAAGAAGTCTGACAGGTCGAAACCTGTGAAGTGCAAAACTTGCAATATTAAGCTGAACTGATAAACCGTCGTTTCTTTTACGAAATCTCCCTTCCTTTCCATGTACCTCCACAGAGGCAGAACATACCCAAGATATGATAATTTAACCTATGAAAATGAATTTTCACCTCCTCCTGCAGCGGGTCCACCTCCTGCTGGCGCTTTAGGTTTTTGTGTGGCTGAGAAACACAGATATTTACACAGATGAATTTCAACTATACCAATTTAATATGATTTCTGCATGAAAGTTAAATATATACTTTTATAAAAATAAACTGCTAAGAATTTTGTGTTTGATCCTCAATAGGTTCTCTGTGTATTCCAAACGTTAGAACACAAAAGCCACGTAAAGAGAACCAGAACAATCAATGCATGTAAATATAATCCATATTGACCCACTAATTAATATACTCTCAAAAAGATATCATATTATTAAAATGATTAAAAAAACATGCACTTTAAGAGTGCAACAATCATGATTATGATCCATGATTTCCAAAATATTCCACCATAAATACTAGCAAATAATATTCCTTGCAAAACATTATGTGAAACTGCAAGTGGACATTCGGTTTTTGGTCTTACGTACGTGTTGGATCATCAACGCCCAACGCATCTGCCAAATCAAATTCATCTTGACACAATACTGCAAGAAAAGGAGATGAGAGCAGAGTTATTCTAGCAAATTAAAATGGCCGGAAGCATGAAGATACTCCAATTTTACTGACTCAACAGGTTACTGCCGACAGTAACGTTGTAGTGAGTATTATTACAACTGAGGAAATGCAGCCCACTCTGTATTGATGTAAACGGTTGAAAAATAAAGCACAACCACACTACCACACCAGAAGCTGGTTTTCTGACCACACACGCCAGTCGCTGGTTCCCCTTCTGTTCCTAAATGTCTGGCTTATGGATTTCCTGCGCATATTCTTAGTTCGGGAGTTTTGCAACATGTCTGCGTATGCTGAGCAAGCCCTCCACCCCCAATTCAGGCCCTTCCAGACGCAGCCCCTAACACACTCTCTACCTGCTCCCGCTTTCCAGAAGCATTTCAAATTCGGACTGCCTTCACCCTCATTGGGATGATGTTTACTGCTCATCCGTTGGCCAAAGTCATCCTTGCTCCGCCAGCAAATAAAAGTCCGTTCAAATATGGCGGTGGACAATGTTTCTCAGTTGCATCGCATCAATGTTGCATTGGCTGCGCGTGTCAGTTATTATCTACCAAGGACCATTCTACAGAGGTATGAGTGAAAGGCCTAAAACAGGAAAAAAAAAAAAAAAAAAAACAGCCAATCAGAACATACGCATCAGCCGAGAAATTATAAGACAGAGTTAAAAATTCGCCAGGCCCCCGAATCTCCGCGGCCACACCCTAATGAAGTAATAAATAATCAATTAGGGGAGTGTATAGTTGCCCTGACACATGGCCACGAGAAATGATCTAATTACAAATGTGAAAGGGATGTGCGTGAAGGGTGTGTGTGTCTGTGTGTGTGTGTATACACATCGCAGCTCTTTCTGCTCTATTCATCCCGAACAGCCTTTTCAAAGGATATAATGCGGCTTTTGCGGCCGTTTCCGAGGGGGAATGCGCTCTTTCTGCTGAGACACCATTACCTGCGCTGAATACTAAAAGCCAGACAGCCCCACTGCTCCACAAACCCAGAGACGAAGGGCTGCACCGCCCTCGCCCTCCTCTCGCCACCCAGGCGCAAGAAGCAGGCAAGCGAACCCCTCCCCTGTCAAACAAGACGGGCTCTGCCCTAATATACCGCAGTCCCCCCCCACCCCAAAAGGAAGAAAAAGCCTTTCTGCCATCTGCCGCACCTGGCCCCGCTCTCCATCGTGCAGATGTGCGTCGGCGAGGGGAACACACACCCTTTTAATGCGTTACCTGGAGAAAAAAATTTAAAAAAAAAAAGGGGTGGGGGCTCATTGTTAGGGAGCGCAATGCTTTTCCAATATGTCTGATCCTCTCTGGGCTCGTCATCTTCCATCCCGGTTAGTACAAATACACACGTACCTCATACAACTATGGGGAGGAATATGCTCATTAGATATGGTAACAGCACAAAATGATTTCAATCTGAAAGTAATGTCCAAGAGACCCTGTGACCCACCTTTGTCTGCCAGCCCTATATTTAGGATCGATATCCCTGATTCAGTCACAGTAAATCTTACCAGTTAATACATTGCAGCGTAGTGACCACAGACCCTGCTTTATAAAAACGCTGTAAAATGTTGCCAGACAAAGCAGAAACTGTAGCCGGTGTTGCAGATGTTGCGGTCCCCGGAAAGAAGGCGGCGGCGAGATCCCGTTATTCCGCCACGCAGGCCGGTCGACCAAAAAAAATCAAACACAAAATCTGATGAAGTCGGCATGGAACCCCCAAACCCCAACAAAGAGTGCGAGAGCGCCTACCTTCCCCTGCGAGCAGAGCGGCGACCGCGAACGCAGCCCAGAATAAAAATCTCGCCATGACGCCGGCTCCCGAGCTTCGGTCGCGTTCGGTACACGCACACGCGCACAAAAAAAAAGAACTCCTCGCTGCCGCCGGGCCTAGCAAGTTCGGGTTGGGATCGTCCGAGCGACTACACCCGCGGCAGTGCGACAGTCGGCTGCTGCGACGGCGCGGACGGAGCGGGGCGAGAAGAACCGAGTCGCGGACGGCAGCGTGGGGGAGTCACGTTACAGCGGCGGCGCCGGGGTTGCCAGGTTGGTGTTTAATTCCGCAACAAACTCTGTTGTTGTTTTTGGGTTTTTTTTCACCACGTTACCGAATGAAATACATAGCAATTAAATTGCTGGCTTCATATAATCCCAAACAGACAACATTATGCACAACGTAACACTGAAATTACTATATTACGCTTTCATTGACTCTATTGATTTACTGTATACACAACAGGAGGTTGTTAACACCTGAGAGTAAATACTTTTGCAACAACGCCTGGGAATTTTTAGCTGTTAAATTAAGTAAATATAAAGTTGACTCTGTCTGGTAAAGACTGAGACACGGTGACACAAGGTCCATGACAGGTACAACTTCGCTCCAGGTTGGGCACATGGCAAGATCTGGCAACCAGCGAGGGAGCTGTAGGGCGGTTCCTCTAAAAGCAGCACACTGGCTCTGTCTTTCCCTTATTCAAGAGGAGTAGCTGCTGGTGGGATTTAAATCACCCCACTGACTGGGAAATGAAGCTTCAGTCCTCTTAGAGGAAGTGGCAGACTGGTTGCATGGCCAACTTTCCCTCGTAGCGCAGACAACGACATAAAGGCCTTGGTCATTCAGCAGCTAATGTTCTTCATTTCTGTCATCTTAAGAGGCGCATCTCAGTTGCTTCAAATTTTCTGCGTGTTACTAACGGAAATTTAAATAAAAGAAAATGATCCGCAAGAAGAATCTAGCAATTTCCCCAAGCAGAGGAGAGGTACGGTTCAGGAGTTTTTGAGTTCTTTGGGTCAACACCTGAGTCAACTTGCTATATATACAGTACAGGCCAAAAGTTTGGACACACCTTCTCATTCAATGTGTTTTCTTTATTTTCATGACCATTTACGTTGGTAGATTCTGACTGAAGGCATCAAAACTATGAATGAACACATGTGGAGTTCTGTACTTAACAAAAAGAGGTGAAATATTTCATATTCTAGTTTCTTCAAAATAGCCACCCTTTGCTCTGATTACTGCTTTGCACACTCTTAGCATTCCCCACATGTGTTCATTCACTTTTAATGCCTTTAGTGAGAATCTACCAATGTAAATGGTCATGAAAATAAAGAAAACACATTGAATAAGAAGGTGTGTCCAAACTTTTGGCCTGTACTGTAATTGAAAATGATACTTTAGTTCAAGCATTGGAATATGAAGGTGATTGCTGAGTGGAGATGAGTGTTGACAAGATTATTGAAGATAGAGAGGGCTGAAATTGCTCTGGTGGCTCATGGAAACACTGAAGGCATGGGAAGATCGCCTTGGTTACCAATGCCATGTGATTGGGACGGAGTATAAACTTTTGCTTATCGTTGCTGTATATTCCATTTCTTTTGTATTTGGGGCACTTGTAGGTCTCTTAATCTCTGTCTCTGTCTTGAGTGTTATCAAAGGGCAAAAAAAAGAACACTGCAGGGGGACTATGGTTGTGCAGGATAAATTTTTTCCCCCTGCTGAGGAACTGGGATGCATGAATAGGACTGCCTGTTGTGAATGCAAGTAGGGCGCTGAGCCCAAAGACCAATAAATAGCAGACAATGCGATATTTGTTTTGTAACACATGATCCACAGTTATGACAGAATTCACACCTCTATTTCACAGTTATGTTTGGCTCTTTTTTTTTCTCTATGTATTCCCATTCAAACTAACCCAAGTAATCTTACCGCCATCTGGCTGTTCCATGTCCCCAAAGATTACAAGCCTGTCATTAGTGCAAAACATGGTGGCACTATGAAGATTTATTTTACAACAACAACAACATTTATTTCTTATATAGACTAAAAATACATACAATAGGTTTAGCCCCAAAGCTTACTAGTCCAGTTCATAAAATACATTTACATTTTACATTTTACGGCATTTACCAGACGCCCTTATCCAGAGCGACTTACAATCAGTAGATACAGGGACAGTTCCCCCCCCTTGAACCTGGGTCTTCTGGTTCATAGGCGAGTGTGTTAACCACTACTACCACCCCTATATTTATATTATTTATTTATACAAAAGAATTGTATAATTACGTTAATGTTGTGTGTTTATTTGCTTATTACATTTCTCATGAACACTTGTAACCGCCATTTCTCATCACAGTTCTGATGTGATGTCATCCATGCACAGCTGTGGTCCAGTTAAACTTCCTGTTTTATTCTTACGTTACTGAACTACAGTACATTTAAATTTACAGCATTTATCATACACCCTTATCCAGAGCACCTTAAAATCAGTAGTTACAGGGACAGTCCCCCTGGAGACACTCAGGGTTAAGTGTCTTGCTCATGGACACAACGGTAGTAAGTGGGATTTGAACCTGTGACTTTGTCTTCTGGTTCATAGGCGAGTGTGTTACCTACTAGGCTACTACCACCTTGTCCCTCAGGACTCAGTACTTGACCCTCTCCTGTTTTCTCTTGGTGAGGTCATATCCTTTCATGTATTATCCCACCGCTGCTGTGCAGATGACACCAGACCTTTCTTCTTTTGTCTGCTATTAAGTGTCCACCAAGATCTCTGCTTCCCTGTCTTATATCTCATCCTGGATGGAACCCCAGCAAATCTGAGCTTCTATTCATCCCAGCCGATTCCTCCCCAAAATCTCCCTGGACAGTTCCCCAATATCTCATACTGTCACTGCATGAAACTTTGGCGTAACCATGTATACTCATCTCACATTTCCAATCTCTCTTGCTCATGTCAATTCCTTCTCTACAATATTACAGGGATTTTTTATCAACACAGGCTACCCAGATACTTGTCAGATCTCTGGTCATCTCCAAACTACTGTAACTCACTTCTGACTAGTCTGCCTCTAAGCGCCTCTAAGGGTGGTAGTAGCCTAGTGGGTAACACACTCGCCTATGAACCAGAAGACCCGGGTTCGAATCCCACTTACTACCATTGTGTCCCTGAGCAAGACACTTAACCCTAAAATTGCTCCAGGGGGGGACTGTCCCTGTAACTACTGATTGTAAGTCGCTCTGGATAAGGGCGTCTGATAAATGCTGTAAATGTAAATGTAAATGTAAGCGCTATTCAATCTCTAAAACCCTTCCCACTGGTACCATCATCTCTCATGGTACAAGGAAAGAATTTATCTAGACTCTTCAATGTCATGGCTCCTAGAATGAGCATCTGAACAGCTGAGTCACGAAAGACTCTGCAAATCCAAAACCGAAAATCAAATCGTCATGAGGAATCAAGATCCTGAATTCTGGGAAATATCTCACACCATTAATTAGATTACTTAATTAGATTACTTGTTAAGTACTGAAGAAGTGATGTGTTTAAAATCCTGTTATGATTATTTCAAGCCCTTGAATTTGTGATTTTTGCTAATTGACTTCCAGCTATGTTTTTTTTTATTAATATTATATGTATATAAATGAGAACAATTGCGCATTTAGAACGAACAATATGACAATAATACAAGAATAACTTTCAAGGTTTACAGAAAAACCAAACGAAAAATAACATAAACTAAGCAACACAAGCCGCTGAAAATATATGTAAAGAGTGACAATGAGAAGTGATTCTACTTCCAGGTAATGTATTCCAGTGTCTTTACTGACTGGTCCTCGGAGCGAGATTTCCACCCGAGATCATTTAAATCTGAAGTTGGCTCGCAGACTGAGAAACGTCGCCTTGCCGGGCCCCTGCGCCGCAGACCTTTAAACTTTTGTTGACATTCGAGGAGAACTTCCCCAGAGCGGCACTTTTTTTGAAAGGGGTGGGCCGACCCGGGACCGCCTCGGCCAATCGCGCGCGCGAGCGCCGCGCCGTGCGTGAGGCGCCGGCCAATCAGCGGCCGTGGAGGTTGTTTTGAACCGGCGAGGCAACTGGCCAATCAGGCCAGTCTCGTATTGAGCTAGCGCGAGGTTCTGCTGCGCAGCCTTTAAAGAGGAGAACGGGGGGAAGACGGGAGAAGGAGAGACCGACCGCAGGACCTCAGACAGCTCGACCGCACAGGTACGATCGAGTGGCCGAGCGTCGCAAATTCAGCGCAAAGTCGCTTATTCTGTCACCGCGCAGCCACCATTTTACGCGGACCGTTCTTCCTTTTTTTTTTTTTTTAACCTATAAATTTACTCGCGTCCATACCATAAGTCGAAAATGTATTTTATGCACATTCGGACTTATTTATTCTGCTGTGCGCGCAAACATATAAAGCTATATGAGCTTTTGTTCAGTTTGAAGCAAATTGTACTACATTTGTCGACGCGGTATGCGAACAAGAAGCAAAATAGTGGAAATCTGCGCAAAACGGCGTATATCGTCCAATATGTCGACTTGCTCGTATATATTTCGCGGACACAATATAATTTAGGTGTCGTACAGTGTTTCTTTTTCTTTTCCCCGCTCTTAAAGTAGCGGACAACTTAACAAAACAGTGGCTTTCGGGCTGTATTCCTAACACGCATCGCTGCCACTAGTAATATGGATGGCTGTGTCCTGTCTGCGAATAAGCCTGTCCTTCTCATAGGATCTCATTTCGATGGCATCTCGCGAAAAACAGCAGCCTTTCGGCAGAAAACATTCGGTTTCCATCCGATTTCTTGCTCTCTGCCTCGTCGTGCGAAGAAACCGCCGGTGTCACGGCCAGAAAGGCGTTTTTGGCTTTTTGCGCCGTCTTCAGCCTGCGGTGAATTAAAATGGCTGGTGATTCAAAGCACTGACAAGGAGCCATTCGCACAAGCAGAACGGGGCTTGCCCATTTTCGTGGAAAATCGACCAGCGCGCGGTCGAACGACGGCGCTTCTTTTCGCTTTCCACTCGAAACGACTCTCTCCGCCGTCCTGCGACGGAGAAATGGACGAATTCACCGCCTTTCGCCCTTTTCCCGCACTTGACGCGCGCCGCGCAGCGCCTCGCAGCAGCAATGGCTGGCGCATAGCCTTTGTTACAGGCGGCACTGCACCAAGCGGCCAGCCGCGCAAACTTTGACGAACAGTGAAACGCGCCCGGACGACGCCTGACAGCGGGCCCGTTTCTGGCCGAGGACGGCGTTTTCAACCCCCGCCATCGACCGCGCGTTTTGGCTGGAAAAAAGGGCGAGAGCGGAGGATGGGTGGGGGGGGGGCGCTGCTTTGTTACGGCGGGGCGAAGCCGCCTTCCCCTCCTGCTCGTCGCGCAGAGGCCATTTTAATGAATGGGGCGAAGAACGGCAGCGGAGCGCCGGCAGGCTACCGACTCCGTAGCACTGACGGCGCCTGCGAAAAGTAGCCGAGTCTCGGCGGCGGCCGCCCGCCCGCCCGCCCGCCTTTCTCCTTCTCTCCGCCCGCCGGCCCGTGAAAAGTAGCGCGTTTCCCGGGAAAGTGAGACCGCGGGATGCAAGATGGAGGAAAATAAACAGCAGTTTCTCTCACAAAATGGATGATGAATAAATCGCGTTGACCTTTATTTTTTTTTTTTTTTTCTCCCCCCCGAACTTGCGCCGCTATTGCGCCCGAGCCGCACAGAGAGGCGCGGCGCAGCAGGTTCGAACGCAATTTATATGGCGAGTAATAAATAACATGTAATAAATAAAAATAATTAAAAAAAATTTTTTTTTTTTAACTAAATCCAAATACATTACAAGACAATGAAAGAAAGGTGATTAATAAACTGTGGGCGTTGGCACTGAAAGAATATGGCGGGGTGCTTAATAAATCGTGTTAAAAACACTTAATAAATAATAAAATGTAAAAAAAAAAATAATAATACTTAATATTAAGTAGTACACTTAAGTATTACTACTAATAATAAAATGTAAAAATAAAGAAATTCTTACAAAATGAATACAAGACCCAAAATAGACATGGATCTTAATTAAAACATTTTACACTCCATATTAATATTAATAACTATGATGTTAAATATAATTTAAATGTGAATAAATTACTTTTTTCCCATCTTTTATAAAAAGCTTTGTTCCCGAAGAATCCCATTTGGCTGAAAATTCCAGTGGGAATTTCCAATTGGCATTGGCCAAGCCAACATGCTAGAATCTCATTAGAAATCCAAACACATCCATCCTTCTGTCGGGGAGGGTCCTTTGCCCTGCACCAAATTGGGTGTAGTAATGATGAGTGTCACCTTTTCGGCAGCCAATTTAAATGGAGCCTCCTCATTTCAGTCTATTATTATTTGCGGCACAGATTCATCAGATGCATTTAAGTCTGGAACCCAGATTTATGCGCAGTGAAATGACTTTTATGACCCCACTTTCAGAACAGATATCCAATCGGACCACCGGAGAGAAAACCCATCACACACTTTGGGTCACGATGGCTAAAGGGGACCCCAGGAAGCCCAAGGGCAAGATGTCTGCCTACGCCTACTTTGTGCAGACTTGCCGCGAGGAGCACAAGAAGAAGAGTCCAGAGATTCCTGTCAACTTTGCAGAGTTTTCCAAGAAGTGCTCCATGAGGTGGAAGGTGCGAGGGCCATGACGTGGTTTGACTTTGGCAAATTAAACTGACCTTGACCAAATTGATGAAAAGGGTTTTGATGATCATTGAATTAAAAGTTTGCGAGCAGTATTGTTTATTTAATTTTGCTCTGTTTGCAGTCAATGTCAGACAAAGAGAAGTCTAGGTTTGAAGACATGGCCAAGCAGGATAAGGTGCGGTACGACCAGGAAATGATGCATTACATGCCTGGCAAGAGGGGCAAGAAGAAGGACCCCAACGCCCCCAAAAGACCACCGTATGTCTCCCCTTTACAAAAATATCCTGAAAACTGGGCATGTTGCTTATTATGAAATAATACATGACATCTGAGGATTTGAAAATTGATAGGTAATGTGGTAAGTGAGTAATAAGCCTAATGCTAAGCCCCAGGCACTCTTATTTGATGTATATTACCCCCACATTGTTACTGAATATCTATGCAATAGACACATGGTCAGTGTAATAACATGTAATAATGTTTGTTTTGTTTATTTTGCAGCTCTGGGTTCTTCATTTTCTGCTCAGAGCACCGGCCTAAAATCAAGGCTCAGTACCCCAACTATGGCATTGGAGATGTGGCCAGGAAACTGGGCGAGATGTGGAACACCCTGAATGATGCCAACAAGCAGCCCTACCTCATGAAGGCAAACAAGCTGAAGGACAAGTACCAGAAGGTAAGACCTGCCCCGCCCCTCTCGCCACCGTGCCGCCCCGTGCCACCCATCTGACCAGCCTAATGACGTTGCCGTTCTGCTTGCAGGATGTTGCCGACTACATGTCAAAGGGCAAGGCTGGCGCCGTGGCATCTGCGCCCAAGCCTGCGATGAAAAGCTACATGGATGACGACGAAGATGACGATGAGGAGGACGACGACGACAACGAGGAGGATGATGACGAGGACGACGAGTAGACCTCTGTGTCCCTGTATCATTACTATTTACTATTAATATTATCAATGTATTTTCTATCCAGTTGAAGGGCAGTAGGGTCAGGGAAACACTAAGGAGCCTCTTGGTCCTTGCTTATGGACCATCTGCCTGTGTCCTGCAGTCCCATGACATATATATATATATAAAAAAAAATCCAGCCGTGTGTGTGCGTGTCCGTGTGTGTTAACGCGTCGCGGTCCAGTGTCTTCCTGATTCTACTGTATTTTCCTTTCTGGTTGTATAACGAGAAGCATTTAAACAAGTGGTAGCATTGCAACGTTCGAGCACGTTACATTATTGTTTCCTAAGTTGTTCAAGGTGGTGTGTGTAACTATATTCTTGACTTAGAATAGGGTTTGTTCTTATTTCCTAGGTTTAAAAAAAAAAAATAATAAAATGCACATACTGTAGGGTGCCTCCGCATCACACACCAGTTTTCGTGGCAAACAACATAAATAAATAAAAGTTTGAATAATCTGTTCTGCCCGGTCCCTTTTGTTAGAGGCGAACTGGGGCTTACATGCTGTTGAGGGTGAAAAGTTCTTTAGTTGGCCGTCAGCGCCGAGCCCATGTGCTTCTCAGAAGCAGCGGCGAGAAGGTTTCAAGACCCCTTCTCTCGTTTGTATTCCTTTTGGCTAAGTGCATTTTCATATTGACTGTTGTGCAATCCTCATGTTTATTTAACAGGACGAGAGAGTGCGACTGTTGATACAATCTGTACTTATCTGTATTTAAGATTTTTCTTTTTGTATGTTTAGAATGCTATGTTTGCAATTAAATTGATACATACATTTTTTCATACTTGCCGTGCATTTATTTGATGTAGTTGTGCAATTTATGTTCCGAAAGTCCATACATTTATTAAACATTTAGTACAGCGTTATAAGCACAGCAGGCGTCTGCTTTACACTGTGGAGTTACTGTAATAAGTTCAGAGCCAAAGGTGTCCAACAAACTTGTTTCTTGAGTCCACACATCGTCTCATGGCCGATGTGGGCACGTCCTGTTGTCCGTGTCCCCCTTTCTGTCCAGGAGGGAGTGGAGGCGAGGTTGGTCAGTGGACGCCGCATTTGCCTGAGTCCATCGTGGACTTTGTTGTCCGGGTAATCCTGGAAGCATTTAAATGGATCTAAAGTAGTGATCCTGAGCGTATGTGGGCGCAGGAGCTCTCCATCACAGACGTGTAATTGCTCCTACTTTGACATGATGGTTATGAAGATGAATGTACCTGTCAGAAAGGTGTGCTTATCTTTCACTCTTTCTGAGCGTTTAACGCCATAGTTGATTGCTGCTCAGCAATAATGTAAATAATCTCTTGCAAAGGCGATAATAAAGACACATTTATCTATGATAATTAATTTGGTAAAATAGATTTTAGTGATTATTTAATAATAAAGTGAAGTGATTGTGATACACTGCAGCACAGCACATGGTGCACACCGTGAAATGTGTCCTCTGCTTTTAACCATCACCCTTGGTGAGCAGTGTGTGGGCACGGTGCTTTGCTCAGGTGCACCTTGCCGGCCACCACTGCCCATTTAAAGCTGAAAAAAGCTACAGAGCATCAAGGTACCGCCCCAATGTCAATAACATACATTCGTTTGGCAAACAGGAAGATAAATTGTACTTATATGAATAGTAGTAAGGTTGATGGCACCCTGAACAGGATTTGTACTGGGATTGTCCTGGAGGACCTGCCAAATGAAAATACTGACCAGAAGCGGAAAGGCTGGTGACAGCCAGGATAGCCTGTAGCTTTACAATGAACCATACACATACCATACCTTATTTATTTCTAAAGCACTTTAACTCAACAACGGAGCTGACGAAAGTGCTGTACATTAAAATAAAAATAAGTTAAATTACCAGGAACAGGACAGACATGGACAAAAAAGACATTAAAAAATAAAGAATAAAAAGAAAACAGGAAAAAATTAAATAAGAGAAACGTGCAGCAATGTTAATTAAACAAGGGTTGAATAAAACAGAAAATATTTAAGACAACATATTAAAAGAGTTTACAGTAGTGAACACACTACTGCTGAGTGTCATCCCAATAGTAAAAGTGACAGCCATCACAGCCTCCTCTCAGTTACTGGATTGAAATCTAGAAAGCTAATGGAACTGAATAAATAAAAAGTAAAAGTGGCTCATGTGTCTGTGTTTGAGGCCTCACTGATGCCTAATTACCAAGTGACCGATGAAAAGGCCAGAAATACACAGTCGTTGTTCAAAAAGACAAAGCTGTTCAGTCTGGGGCATGTGAGACAAATGGTCAAGAGTGGACAAGGGGACCACACGACCAAAACTACATTATTTAAAATATAACAAAATATGCATTCCAGCTACACTGTATAAAAAACACGGATGTGACATTGAAAGAACGTAAAAATGCTTTGCAGCCAGTTGCCTTAGATAAAAAAAAACAAAACTTTTTTTTAAACAGTGAACAGTAAAAAAAAGTCGCACAAAGTCAATTCTTTGTTCGTTCATGTTAATTTTTGAGAACACCATAAACACAGGCCCAAGGGTCTTCAACACCTATGAAGTCTAGGAGGGCTTAAACAAAACAGCGCCTAAGGTCTGTTCTATACATCAGACCAGCGAGCCATGAGCCGTCAGCAATCAGGTCCAAGTGGCTTAAGGAGTCAGACAGGCCAGTCGAGTCTTTTATGAATCACAAGGCCTTTCCAGGTTTCGCCTCTGGGACTCACCGTCTGGCCGAAGAGAAGCTGGCTTGTGATTGGTCAGATTTCTTCAGGACTGCCCTGGGTCCTTTGGACACCTGGGTCTTGGCCCAGTGGTACTTCAGGGATCTGTCCTAGTGTAATCATCGCTGTAACAGAGCACACTGCCCAGTAGCCTTTTCTCGAAAAAACTTCTGTGCTGCCTTTGATCTCCATGTCATTAATATTGCATTTTCTTTTCTGCATTTTCTGTTGAATTTATCCCCTCAATTTTGCCATTCAGAGGCTGGTCAACCATTTTACATGTATTGTTATGAAGGAAAAAATGTTTTTGCTAAATCACGCAGCAGGTGAGTTTTGGCATGCGTCTGAAAATATACAGCAAATGTTCATGAAACCACCTGCAAAAATATGTAATAATTCCAAACTGTGTGTGTGTGTGTATATATAAGACAGATAACGTCACTGAAGCAAATATATATATATATATATGTATGTATGTATGTATATATAGATATATGTGTGTGTGTGTGCGTGTGTGTATATATATATATGTCACGTCCATGCGGGCATGACGCGGCGGGTGAACGGAGAGGATGACGAGGAGTGAAGAGGAACGAAGAATGAAGGACGCTTTCACCTGACATCACGGAACAGGGGTTTTAATGGTGAATCACAGGACAGTGGAGACATCCGAGACGTGGACATGGGTGAACACGGAACATAACGTTAAAGGCCTGACGGCGAACAGAAACGGGCAGCTTTATACAATTAACACAGGTGAAAACGATTAGGGAACATTACACATGACAACAATGAAACCCCATTTCGGACCGGATCCTGACAATATATATATGTATGTATGTATGTATATACATTTGAAGTTATCTGTCTTCTCAGACCCTAAACTGTATTTGTCATAAGACTTTATGGCAGCTTTCCTCAAGGCAGTTTTACTAGATCCGTTGGAAAATCTGTCCATTTCCACCATTGATTGTGATGAGGGGTGGGTGAGCTTCTTTCTGATCCGTGGTCTTGGCAATAAGAACTAAACTTCCTCACAGCTTTATTCATATTGTTGATCCCATAATGTATCTGGGGCCTGTTAGTGGGTCCCATCACACTTTCTATTCCATTGCCATTCGTGTTAATAAAGACTAGTTACTCTATAATAATGAGGAGCTGTCTATGGTGCTGATTTCTTTTGCGCAATCTGCACATTGGGTAAGGTATTTTTTACATTTACAAGCCACAAAATTGGCTCTTACTAACTCCTGGTACTTAAACTAAATGTCAAATGGTGTTCTTGTATTAATACTTACAATCGTAGGCAGGGCCAACCTACACAACGACGGATGGACTAACAAGCTGGACCTTGTTGACAGGTTGGTCTGTTTGCAAAACAACCGCAGTTCCCAGAGGCATCCGCTAGGTGTCGACAGAGAGATCGGAAGCTTTTACCTTGGTTGCCAGAGTAATACATTTGGAGGAATCTGGTAATGAGATTTCTCACTGAATTATATTGTAAAGATAATTAGGGATTTAGTGTTTACGGCGAACTTTACAGAATGCTCTGTGTGATTTTAATGCTTACGTGCATGGAAACGCTCTGTGATCAATTGGAAATTGTGGATGTGGGCCGGGATTTGTATTTTTTCATACGCATGACCACATTTGTTTAAATCCCGTACTCCTAAGCACATTTAAATGATGCTTTTCGGCGCCTTGGGAAAGAAACCGGGGCTAAAGAGAGCGACGAAACAAGTCTGCAGAGGTAACAAAAGACGTAACTGTCTGCGTAGCTGCTCGTTACACAGGCAAACAGAAGACAGGGTGATTTGTAACTGTTACTTTGTCTTCCACAGTGAGGTTCCCAATAGGCACTCCCAAGGGCAGGGGCGGGCCCACGCGAGGACCGTTCCGTGACGCGCGCCGTTCTCCTCACCCCGATTGGCCAGAAGGGCCGTCACTCACGCGCCGTGGGCCCGCCCACTGTTGGTCGCCGTCAGAGGCGGTCGAAAGAGCGGAGCTTCCGTCTCCGAGCTGCGGAAACGAAGCGACGGCTGGGAGCGCGGCGAGCGTCTCACTCGGGGCTCGGAGCAGAGGGTGGCGGAACCCGCTTTCGGAACACCGTGAGCCGCCCGCTCAGAGCAGCGCGCCCGTACTGTTCACCGCCGAAGAAAGGGTTCTGCCGAGATGGGAGACAAGGCGGGGACCAGGTAAGAGGCTCCCCCGGACACGGCCGGTCCCCCCTTATTTTCAGGAAGGGTTTAGTGTAATTTGGGGGGACCGGGAAGGGGGGGAGAGCCGTGTGGACGAGTCTCCAGCAAACGTCCGTGAAACGCCGCGGTTTGGCGGACTGACTCCCCAGCCCACCACACGCAGGGTGGGGTTGCAGTTCAGCCGGCTTAACCACTCTGATAAAATAAAATATAATGAAATAAAATGAAAAAAAACATGGGCCCTTCTTTTCCAACCGGGTTTTTTAGTGTTTGCATATGGGCAGCTTCTTTCCCGTGACAACTATACCGATAAGGCACGTTTCGATACGATATATCGAGAGAGAGAGAGAAAACCCCTCAATATGCCTTCTTTCTGTCTCTCCTAAAATGAAATTAGAATTTAGACAGTGCTTTATTTGATGCATTGTGCGCCAACCCACTGTTGATTTGAGCCAAGCAGCTTCTTGTCTTCCTCGTAAGTTCATTTTCTGCTCGCAAACACGTTTGACGTGTCGATGCGAAGTTGCGTGCGTGTGTGTGGCCTTAAAAAAAGAGACAGATTCATCGTCACGAGCAGCTGTTTGCAAGGAAGCCGCGTGCATCTCATTTGGGAGACTCGTGAGGTAGATGGAACAGTCAAGCAGGAACTGTTGCAGTTGGAGCTGAAGAAGAAGAAGAAGAAGAAGAAGAAGAAGAAATGAATTGCTTTGTTGCGGTTTGCACGGCTCGCGTTGGGAGCTGGAAGGCGAGCCCGCGGCAGCCTGGCCTTCGCGAGGCGCAGGGTGGTGGTGGGCGAAGGCGTACGTGTGTGGAGTGCGATGATGTATGACCCCCGGGGAGGCCGTTTTATTTTACATCAGCGCACTCTGTGAGCCGCGTTGTGCAGCCACGGCGGGGTGTCTGAAGTCATCTTGTTCGCTCGGACCGTTCAGCTGTGGATGAATGTGGTCCATTATTATTATTAGTATTCTCTCTCTCTCTCTCTTTTTCCCAGGACCCCCTTTCTTTCATGCGGTGACGCGGGTATGACGCAGGGCCTTGGAGAACTTGTAATGCGTGTACGTTGCGCACGTGGGCCTGGACGTTCACAGAGGCACCACGTGAACGTTGACCAAGCTGCTTTATTTTGCAGGGTGTGTGTGTGTGTGTGATAAGTGTAAGAAAAGTAACACACTCTATAGTAATTGGCTTATAACCTCTTTGTTATGGCGAGTGGGGGGTGGCAGTTGTTCTTTGGGCTGATGACAAAAACATAGCGAAGCAGAACAGATCCGCCGGTGGCCGTATTGATTGACACACATTCAGGCCAACTGCAGAGGCGGCGTGTAGGAGAGACACTGTGTGTGTGTGTGTGTGTGTGTGTGTGTGTGTAGGCGTCATCAGCTGTTCTCTGCCTACCAAGTAGGAGCAGGGAAAATAAAATCTCACATTCCCGGCCCCCCGCCCGCGTACCCTCCTCCCCCTCAATCGGGATATTCCCAATATGATTTCAGACACCCCCTTCCCCGCAGTGCAGTAATCGTCTGCGAGGATGAGGACGATCGGATATCATTTGTGCCTTTGTATTGGGCAAACTTAATTAGTCAAATGTGGAGATATTCAAATGTTTCCACAAAACAAAAAGAAAATCACTGAATCTATAACTGATTTGGGAATATATTTCGTGAAAAATTATTGATAAGTAGGTGTTCAAGGTTATCATGTGTCATGATACTGTGCGCCTAATAGTAATAGTTTTTGCAGCAAAAAACAAACAAGCAAAGAAAGAGTGTTATGGAACGAAGACATGCATTATAAGTAGTGTGGTGGGATTAAAGCCAATTTAATTGAGATCTATATCCCAAATCCACATGCAATGTATTTCCAAGCGTCCGACTTCTTTATTAAGCTGTGTTTGACAACATGGTGTCTGTTCCGAGATTTTATTTTCATGCATACAAATAATTGTATTAGATTTTGAGATAGATACTTTTTTTTGTTCTTGAGGGAAATTCACGAATGTGTCACAGAAAACCATTGTGTTGTTGGATTGTTAGATCAGTACTCTGGCACGTATGTGACATTTTGAGAGATGTTGAAATGCACTGGAGGGGTGTGTGAAGGAAATGGAAATGGAGGCGGAGAAAGACTCTGGTTAATAAATAAATAAATAAATAAATAAATAAATAAATAAATAAAAGCTCTGGCTTCACCCTGCATCAATGTGTTCAGATAGTAGCTGTCCAAAATAGTTACAAGCTGTACAATTATAAAATATTCAATGTTTCTATACTTGATTCATGTAATGCAAGAAAATGATGTGTTAATTACAGTTAATAGTTTCAAGTTAATACCCGATGCAGTAAATAATGAATGTAAAGTGAGTTGATTTATCCGAGCAATACTTTTTAAAATGAAATGTCAATGTCCATGTAGCTTATCAGAACAATTGGTCATTTAATTTTTCAATTCCGCAGCCTCCGTTTGGTCACATTCTTAAGGGCACCCTTTAGGCAGTTTCCCTTGAACAATTAAATTGTGATGCGAGTGGTGATGCTGTGTATGTTTGTGGCATCACATCATTTCTTTTAACATCTTCTTTTACTGATTTTTAAACGACAGAAAATTGTCAGCATTAATGAGGAGTCAGACCTTTGAGGGGAAAAAAAGCCCTCACATCATAACAGTTCTAATCAAATATATTTACACTCATTAGTTTATCGTTTCTTAAAAAACAAATTCCCAGCATGCATTTTTGTTGCCTCTAGTTTTTATATCATTTTTTGTTACTTTCAGCCCTGCAAGCCTGATTATTTTAGTCTGTCTCCCTGAATATATATTTTACTTTTTACAGATCAGCTGCAAATATCCTTCCAGACAAGATGTTGAAATTTTTGTCACCCAGGCCTGCACCATGTGATCTTTGTGCTGAGAGCTTTGGCCAAAGGAACTGTAAATCTCACCCCTGGGGGCTCTTACGGCTCAAAGCGGCAGCTCTTTGGCTACGTTGGCTCTGTAGTAGACCTGACGTCAGGCGTCAACTGATGTTTGTGTCAGTGTTGCAGTCTGGACTGCCACTTTGGGCTGGTTTGACCGCTGTTAGACGTGACATGCCGGCCATTTGGTCGTGACTTCTTTGAGCTCCTTGGACTGTTAATGTCACTGGGGTATAAACTGGGGCAGGGGGGGCGTTGTTCTGGAATGTTGGAAGGTTTTAAACACTCCAGACACTGGCTCTCGTTCACATTGGGTGTGTGAAGAGCTGCCAGCATCTTAAATAAGAGTTTAAAAAAAAAAAAAAAAGAAGGATTGTATCTGTATTAATCTTTCAGGTGCAGGTAGAAGAATATAGTTTGAGGGGATATTGAATTTAATATTGAGATGTTCAGCCCGTATGAGGTTAGCAATTCATCAAATGCCTCAGGGCTTTGATAACTGCGAAAGGGAAAGGCACGGCCGCCAAAATATTTTGGCGTCGCTCCGGACCTTCTGTGTCCAGAATAGAGGTTCTTCAAACCCGCATCACGCTGCTTCTGACTGAAGACGTGCCTACTGGAGAATGGGGTTTGTGGTCTATGACAATCTGTCCAATCGGGTTCAAATGACACTGTCCTTACATTAAAAAATGTGTTGATGTCTGCTTGGCTTTTTACCTGCAGGGTTGACTATTCTATTTAAAGCCACATTGTTTCTTGCATTCCACGCAGAACCCTTCTTCACTTGGATGCTTTTCTTCTATTCGTTTTCAGTTCTTATTGTGAGTGTTCATTGTCATCGCAAAGCACACTGGGCTCTGGTAACCGGGAATTCTGGGAACGGGGCTGTGCGGTATTCACGATTTCAGTTTGCCATGATTTGAGGGCAGAAGTTGAAGTTGGTTAGTGTTGTAGGACCAAGCGTAGCCACTTTTAAATTCAATTATAGACAATACACTAGAAAGAAACACATTCATCAATCGTAAAATATGATGAGCATTACAAGTTGCTGTAACCTACTTCTTCCAAAAGAGAAGAGAATAATCGAACGGCGAGTCCCCTCTCGCTGATTAATCTGGCAAATGAGGTGTTAAGGGATTACATGGGTGAATTAGACCCTGGTTAATTGATGGCGCATTCGACGGGACAGGTTGGAACAGGGTAAGCAGCGTTGTGTTACTTTGCACAATGTCCTTGTGTGACTTTCATGTGGGCCAGACTTGTTCCGATTCCCTCGGTCGTTTATTCATCCCTTTCTATTTCATTCTTTCCTTCTTTTTTCACTTTTCACTCTGTCTATATATGTGTGTGTGTGTGTGTGTGTGTGTGTGTGTGTGAGCAAGAGAGACAGCACTCCTGACCACGTAAAGAGGCTTTTTCCATCGCCATAGTAACAGCACTAGCCAGGTCCTCCAGCTAGCCATCCAAAATTCAGGGAATTATTTTTCTTATTCTCTTCCTTGGCTCTTACCCCCATGGCCTTGATGTCCTACCTGTGTGACGTCTATGTGACCTTGGCATTTGGCTGTGAAGGTGTTTTTGGATTTGCCTTTTGGTGTGTGTGTGTGTGTGTATGTGTGTGAAAACTGACAGCCGCCTCTAATTTAAAGCCCTTAAGAGCTGTTGCTATGCGTTTGTCTGTGCAGGCTCTATATACTGTGATTATGAGCATCACGATTTTCATATTTTTTTCGGATCTTTATGAGGAGAGGTGAGGTGAGAGGGTTTTTTTTTTTTTTTTCTGCCTTTCACTTTTCACCTTCACTCGCATAGCATATCATCAGCAGGATGACGCTCTTATCTTTTGCTGCTTCGCTATGTGCCATACCCTTCGCACTTGAGTTTATTTTTGTTCTTCTTCTCACCACTCGTCTCCACGTCATCTGAAAACATAACACGGTGGCAAAGTGCGTTTGTGTAGCAGTAGACAGCAGTGTAGCAGCATTAGGTACTTTTTATGGAGGTTCTGGTTGAGCACTTTTTTTTTTTTTTTCCACTTCCGCTCCAGTGTTTCAATTAGTAACCGGTTTGAATGACTATAAATTGTATTTCAAAGATGACTACCTGTACGGTGTAGCCTGAGACCACCAGGGGTGGGACTTCAGCAATATATAGCAATATTTACCAGTTATCTAGACATTTTTTAATGTTCAGATTGTTCAGTGTATGTGTGGGGTTTGTGTACCACGGGTTTCCTCCAGGTTCTCCCGTTTGTTCTTGCTGTCCAACGGCATGTACAGCACTGATTGTGATGGGCTGATGCCCCGTCCTTGGCGAGTCACTGCCCTGCACCCAGTTCCCAGGATTTACTCCAGCAGTCGCGACCCCGAGTAACCGGACTAACTATAGTTAAAGAATGTCTATGGTCCTGCAGTGAAATGAAATGGCGATAAGTATAAAGAGCGCTTTGGCCATTCTGCTTCACCGTTCAGAGAGCAGCAGCTCAGACAGTCAGATCTGCAATTTGGCCCCTTATGACATCATAAGGGGAAAGGTTACCTCGCGTTTCTCATGCTTTGTCCGCCCAGAGAATTTCCCACCCCTCCCCTAACATATCAGCTCCACTTACCGTCATGACTCGCATATGGGTGATTGGGTGTAAAAATTAGCACAAATGTTCTGTCACGCGAGACTCTGATTAAGTGGATTAATTAAATTTTTTCAGGAAAAATGCAGACACAACTTCCGGTCTGCGGCAAACATTTTGGTGGGTGAATGGTGTTGGTGACGGCAATTCTGCGAAAACCCGCTCACTTCTATAGGCCACTCTCCTCCTAGTCCTGTCTCTCTCCTCCTCATTATCATTTAAAGCTACAGACACCGAAACAACGTGTCCTGGGGAAATCTCATTGTGGGACGGGCTAAAAGTGGCTGTAATTCTGCACCAAGGCTGAATTTCAGAAAGAGACTTCAGATACAGTATTAGGGGGACCACTAAGACCTCTGCACCATTCACTGGATTGCGCCATCAGAGATAGAGAGTAATGGAGGAAATGTCTGTAGGTTTTTGTGAGATACTCCGCTGTGTGCTCCGAGGCCAGGGAACGGAGTTACTGAGGTCCCATTAGACCTAAGCTTCATCCTCCAGTTGGCCCGTCCATCACCCAGGGGGGGCTTCATGGTAAAGTCTAGCTGGGATTGCGGGTGCTTTTCCCCTCAAAATTGCCACCTACCCCTAAACCCTGGATTTGGAAAGTTTTCCCGATATAAGTCTCTTCATGGCCTTCCTGGCACAAGTACTTCTGAGGTTGGCTTGCTGTAAGCAGTTTTAAATTCTTCCTGTTCATTTTTGTGGTGGAGGATGCAGAAGGAGTAGTAAATGGAGTGTCTATAAAGTCTATCCATTTTGTAAACATGCTCATCCAGTTCTGGGCACTGGGATGATAATACTCTGTAATAAAGGGTGGGACATGTTTATATTAAAACATTTTTTTTTTCAATTAAATCAAGCATCTGTGGGATACACTGGGGGTGGGGTGGGGTGGG
Organism: Denticeps clupeoides; assembly: GCF_900700375.1. Taxonomy (NCBI): domain Eukaryota; kingdom Metazoa; phylum Chordata; class Actinopteri; order Clupeiformes; family Denticipitidae; genus Denticeps; species Denticeps clupeoides. The sequence continues at coordinate 34,298,138 of NC_041707.1, forward strand.
GGGGGTCTACGAATGCACCACCTTACAAGGATCTGCTACTGATGGCTTTCTGCTTGAGAGTTATTAGGCTTTGAATCAGAAGAGCACAAGGCACAGGTTCAAACCCCACTGTAAGGGTGTCTGCCAAATGCCATAAATGTAAATATGGTGTATAACATGGTCTAATGGGTGGTCATAATTGCATGGCTGATCATGTGTCAAATGTGTACAGACTCTAGGATGGCTATTGGAATGTATTCAAAATCAGCCTCAACCCTGGCTAATGTATTCATGGAAAATTTGGCAGCTACTTGTTAATGAAATCTATTTATGTGTATGGGGCTATTCAGCTTGCAGCATCCTGTTTGGTGGCTGTTCATACGGAAGTATCAGTGTACTGCCCTTTGGTTTCTTCTCGATGATTCATTCAGTCTCGTATAGAGTGTTTTGATAACCGTATCTCATCTCTGTGAACCACTGTTAATCTCTTTGTTGGCACAGAAGTGCAGTTGTGTTTCAGTTCTGTGTGTCAGACCCCACTATTTATCATTTGTTTGGAGAAATTATACCCTATCCTGCCACTGATGATGCAAACTGAATCCAGGGAGAACTGTGGTGAAAAATATAGGGTGTTACATGGTGTGTGTGGTGCAGATTACGAGTGTAACAATTCACTCGATTGCGATTCGGTAATTACATTCACGGTATTTATCAGGCGTTGTTACCCAGAGCGACGTACAATCAGTAAGTTACAGGAACAATTTGGGGTCACTCAGGGTTAAGTGTCTTGAACCTGCTGTGAATGCAATGCAATGTGCGCCGCAAAGTTGCGACACAGTGGAAATGGAATCAAGATAGAAGTCTGGTCATTTCAAAATGACGTTCATAAAATATTTTCCCACACAAACATCATTAATGTCCATTTTTCAGTGGTGGCCATTTCTAACTGGATTAACCATTGTGTGTTTAAAAATAATATGCATGTAGTTTGTCAGAAATAATATGCATATAGCTTTTATTTTTGACCTGGACATACTTTAACCTTGTGTTTTACATAAACAAAACATTTTGTTACTCTTCTAACCCTTTAAAAAAGCTGGATTGCTGGTGATCCCCCTTGATTTGCAAGGACTCGGAAGGTTGCCGGTTTGAATCCCGAAACGCCAAGGTGCCATTGAGGTGCCACTGTGCAAAATACCATCCCCACACACTGGCTGTGGTCGCGAAGTCACGTCACAAACGGAGAAAGAACTGAGGTGTGGATAAAACCCTGTAAAAAGCAATAAACCCCCTGTAATAATAAATTCTCTGCACTTTATTTGGCTCTCCACCTGGCACAGAAGAATAGGAGTTAGCACCAGAGTTTTATATACACTGGTCAAAAAAAATAAAGGGAACACTTAAACAACACGACGTGACTCCAAGTCAGTCTTACTTCTGTAAAATCAAACTGTCCACTTAGGAATGCAACACTGATTGCAAAGTTAATCAATCAATTTCGCACAATTTCACAGGCTGCTGTGCAAATGGAACAGACAACCAGTGGAAATTATAGGCAATTCGCAAGACGTCCCCAATAAAGGTGTGGGTCTGCAGTTGGTGACCATATGAGACCATATGCTGGTGCGGTTGCTCTGGGTTCCTCCTAATGCAAGACAATACTAGACCTCTTGTGGCTGAAGTGTGTCAGGCGAAGGCATTGATGCTATGGTCTGGCCCACTCGTTCTCTGGACCTGAATCCAATTGAGCACATCTGGGACATGATGTCTCGCTCCATCCACCAATGCCACGTCGCACCACAGACTGTCCAGGAGATGGTGGACTCTTTATTTAAGGTCTGGGAGGAGATCCCTCAGTAGATCCGCCCCCTAATCAGGAGCATGTCCAGGCATTGTGGGGAGGTCATACAGGCACGTGGAGGCCACACCCACTACTGACCCTCATTTTGACTTGTTTTGAGGACATTACATCAAAGTTGTAGTGTGTTTTTCCACTTAAATTTTGAGTGTGACTCCAAATTCAGACCTACATGTGGTGGTAAATTTGATTTGTGTGGTTTTGTTGTCCGCACATTCAGAACATAGTATATAATAAGGATGTCTTATTTTGGTGTTCCCTTTATTTTTGTATATATATGGTGCAAATGCGGTCATCATCACCTGAAAGTGAAGTGATTGTCATTGTGAAACACTGCAGCACAGCACACTGTGACACAACGATATGTGTCCTCTGCTTTTAACCATCACCCTTAGTGAGCAGTGGGCAGCCATGACAGGCGCCCGGGGAGCAGAGTGTGGGGACGGTGCTTTGCTCAGTGGCACCTTGGTAGATTGGGATTCAAACCGGCAAACTTTATGGGGCTTCCTTAACCACAAGGCCCCTGATGACAGTGGCCGAGATTTCATTAAAAAATTGTACATTTTAATAAAACTATTTACAACATGTGAAACACTTTTACCAATCACCAAAACAAATGTACAAGCAGTGAATCATACGGAAAGGACAGTTACTGTAGGACTGAAGTCTATAGTATTGTGTTTGATGACTGATCATTTACCGCGTGAGTTCAAATGAAATGATAGAAATTGATTTACAGCTCTACCCTGCGTTCCCCAACTCCAGGCCGGAACACGGCAGGAACGGTTAGCAGACTGAAGTGACAATGAGCAGCCGGTCTCAGTTTAGTCATTCTGTAAGTTTCGAGAGAATGACACTTGAGTCCATGTATTCATAATATAAATCACATAATTTTGCGTTAATGTAATTGCACGATAAAACATAAAACAGTTTGGTGAGTGTGTATATAATAAACATATTGTACAAAAAGAGCTAAATAATAAAAAAAAAGATCTAAAATCATCTAGGATCAGCATTATCTTGCAATACCTTGTGTGTTGAGCAAGCTGAGCACAGATCAGGTGCTGGTCCTTTTCAGGGGACTCAAAACCTACTAAATGGCTTCTGTAATGGTCTGGGAACTAGATATAACCCTTCCTGCCCATTTTCCTCTCTTTCTTTCTTTCTTTCTTTCTCTTACTTCCTCTCGTGCCTCTTAGTGGCCCATTCTGCGCTTATCGCTCTCTTTAGATCAGTTCTTGTTTTTGTTGCTTTGTTTTCTCTCGGGTTTCCCCTCATTTGCATGCACTGTTCAGTTTTCAGTTCTCCCTCTTCAGCATACACACACACATGGTGCATGGTGATGGAGTAGACTGACTGAACATTGTTATTAACAGCCTCGCGGAGTCACTGCCTTTTCCTGGTTTTAATCAAATGCAGCATGCTGCCGGTGGAACGCGATCCGGTGCTGGACCATTTCAGGTGACGACCTCTTGAAGCTCATCGAGAGATTGGCAAGAGTGTGCAAAGCAGTAATCAGAGCAAAGGGCGGCTATTTTGAAGAAACTAGAATATAAAACATGCTTTCAGTTATTCCATCTTTTTTTGTTAAGTACATAACTCCACATGTGTTCATTCATAGTTTTGATGCCTTCAGTGAGAATCTACTAACGTAAATGGTCATGAAAATAAAGAAAGCACACTGAATGAGAAGGTGTTTCCAAACTTTTGGCCTGTACTGTATGAATTATATACACACTCACCATCCATTTTATTAGAAAATATAACTTGGACACACACACACATTGTTTGCCTATAACAAATGTCCTGAAGGGCATCATAACAAATTCATTAATGTAATTGGAGAAAGCGTGTTTGACGTTTTGTGTATGTCAATAGGTTTTTGACTTTCGTGTTTAGAAATGAAAACGCCCGTCCTGTGTGCCTGCTATGGATAAATGGAAAACAGGAGGGGGAAGTATTTTTCACTCGTCAGTAGCGTGAGTGTATGTGCGCTACAGTCTCAAACACACAGTCACGTGAAGCATCCTGCTCTCATTGACGCACGCTGCATATTCAGAATGGCACCAAATAGCTGCCCGGCCCTCTAATCCGCACCCCCATTGCTCTCATGTTTGGCGTCCGCCCCACTCCCCAGTGAGAGTGTGTGTAGGTAGGAGTGTGTGTCACAGACAGTCAGATTGTGTGTTGCTGTCGAAGTCCAAAAATTCAAAATGAAGATGTAATGATGTGTTTTGATTGGATAATTCATCATGCTGTCAGGGCTTAACAGGGTAGCCTAATTCAAAATCCATTATTTTTCAAAAAATACCTTAGTCCGCAATAACATCTGATTAGATAGCAGCTTGTGATCATGTGATGAGGATTTTTTCAATGGATTTTTGTTAAGGATCCAGATTCGTTAACTGGGTTTTCCAGCATTTCACTCTTTCATTTATACAGAGTACAGGAAGCAAACAGCCTGGTATTGTGTGTGTGTGTTTGTGTGTGTGTCATGATGAATGTGAACCATTGAAAATGCCCAATTAAAACATGGCTTTTCATTTGATTGATCATTTTAGGATATTATATTGAAAGAACTATGGCTGTATTGACCAGCACTTGTGCCATTAGGAATATGTGGAACCTCACCCAGTCATGCTTTAGATGTGGAGGTATGGGCCAGATTGGTTGATAACCAGTGTAACATCTGAAAACAGGGCAGGATGGAACCCCTGGTGGGCAGCTGTGTGTGTGGTGATGGGGTTAATATTAATAAAATGGGTTTGTAAAGACACAGGCTTATCTGTATCCCAACAACCCGGGAAATATAATTACTCTCCCTTCATTACTGCTGAGGATCTCTAATCTGGTGACGCAAGTGTGAGATGGAGCAGATTGTGTGTGTGTGTGTGTGAGAAAGACAACTTTAAAAAAAATAAAATAAAAAAATAACAGATGAAAGCCATGTCTTCAGCTCACTGTAGTAAAGTTTAGGCTTAGTTTGAGTATAGTGGGTTATTATAAGTTAACAATATGTCATACTCTGAACAAGCAATTAGTGATTGGAAGTTGCTCTGCTCTAAAAGGATAATTGAATTGCATTATGCAATGTTGTTCTAATTAATACGCAAATTGACGTTTATTTTAATGAGTGCAGGCACACAGAAGTCACATGGAGAAGCTAGGGGACTTTATAAGCCGCTTATACATATTTAATGAGCCATAAACTGTGAGGGCCAAGGGAATTGTTTTTGGTTACCAAGGTTAAGTCTTGTTATACATTTACACATCTATTAGCATGGCAATAGTGAAAAAGTTATTGGTTGTGTGTGTGTGTTTGTGTGTGGTCGCTCTCCAGTTTTTATGAGGGGAGGATGAGGTTTCTGCTGGGTACAGAGAGGCCATGGTGGGTTTGGTGGTGTTTCACAGTATGTGTGTGTGTGTGTGTGTGTGCAGTAACTGGATGTCTTTACTAAATAAGGTCAGTGTTATTGCAGTTGTATACCTGTGTGTGCACGCGTGTGTGTGTTCCATCCGTTCTGCATCTGTGTGGTTTCCTGCCGGTTTTCAGAGGCAGATCTGACATTGACAGGTTGCCATCCTCGGGGTGATAGTCTGGGAATTCTGTGTGTGTGTGTGTGTCTGTGTGTGTGTGTGTCTGGGGCATTTATCATAAGCACTTTCCCTTGCAGAGCACCTGATAAATTCAGTGACAAGGGCAACAGGGCTTACTCACTCATAATGGAAATGAAGTGTCCTTTGTCTCTGTGTGTGTGTGTGTGTGTGTGTTTGTGTAAAGCCGGCCACGTCTCTTGTCAACACAATAAGAGCAGGAAACAAGTGTGCATTTCAGAGGAAGTGTGACCAGTGTGTGATTCAGCAGAAGCCCTTTTCTACCTCAACATCTCACTGTATCCAGCCCCATGTCCCACAAACACACACACACACACACACACACACACACACACACACGCAGCTGATTAGTTCACTTTGCTCTGCTCGACGTCTGCTGCCACCCCTCTCTGGCTGCTCTGCCGGCATGGCAGCGGTGGCCGAAATCTGGCCTCTTTATTGTCCATTTATTGGATAGTGAGAGGATGAGGCCACAGATTGGATTTGATGGTGGCCTGCCGGGCTTTTCTCCGCAACGAAATTGAATTTTGCCATTTCCTGAAGCCCAGCCTCGGTACGGATTCAGGAAAAAAAAAAGAAAAAGAGACGAATGTCTGTAAGAGAAAGGGCTGAGAGGAATGATAACAAGAGAGGGGTGAAAGGGGATGAAAAAACGTACGTTAAAAATGTGTCGCATGCGAATGATGGAGGCGAACTGGACAGAGGAAACGTGAGGCTGGGTTTCCTGGTTTTTTTTTTTTTTTTTTTTTTTGCAAGAGCTCAGCAAAAAGGACAGGAAGCTCCCCTCCCCCAGACCGAGAAAAGGGAGGAAGGAAGAGCAACAGAGAGGCTGATTATTGTGGTTATTCAGGTTTTCTATTCACATGGTTCATCTGTGTCCCTTTACCAGAGCTGCACGGTAACATACAGCAGGAAAATCGTCATTACAATCCAGCTTGTCAGTTTTATGTAGATTTTGTCTTCAAAATTTGTGCTCTCTATCCTTTCCTTTTGACCTCCGTACATAGCATACAGGATAGCTACTAGTGTGTGTGTGTGTTTGTGTGTGTGTGTGTATATGCACAAAAAAAATTTGCTTTCATGTCAATATTTTTTCATGTTGATGCTGATATGGGTGGTAGTAGCCTAGTGGGTAACACACTCACCTGTTAACCAGAAGACCCAGGTTCAAACCCCACTTACTACCATTGTGTCCCTGAGCAAGACACTTAACCCTAAGTTGCTCCAGGGGGGGACTGTCCCTGTAACTACTGACTGTAAGTCGCTCTGGATAAGGGCGTCTGGTAAATGCTGTAAATGTAAATATAAATATTCAAAAAGTATTTAATAACTTTCCCACCCAGAGCTTTTGCAATCAATCAATCAATCAATCAATCAATCAATCAATCAATCAATAAATAATAAATAAATAAATAATAATTTATGATCATAAAGGTAATCATACATGACATTTTAGAAACTGTAACAGAATACATTTTTGAATAAATTTATGGCAATTAAGGCCTTATTCAGCCGCTACTACTTATTCCAAAGTATTCTGCCCAACCCAGCTGCCCAGCGCTATTACGCCAATAACATGACGTTGTCGACCATAAACTGTAAAATGTTATTTGCATCTATCAACTGAATAATGGTAATATGCAGATTATGCAGAGATGTCAGATCCTGAAACACGGGTTATAAACGCAAATGTGGCTCGGCTTTATTCTCCATACATGGGACCGCGTCAGTTACCAGGCGATACAAAGCCGAGACTGGAGACTGGAGACTGGAGACCAATGTAAAATGTCCAGCTGCCGACAGATGGGACGACGTGGCCTGATATTCCTAATAAGGTCGCCGAATGAAGAGTAAGTACATTGTATGGTAGAGCACGTTTTGCCAAGATGCATCGTCACCATGACTACAGCATGTTTTATTTATGTTGCCATGAAAAAAAACATTTCTTAGAATTTTAATAGATTTACGACAAACAAGCATTTTTTTTTACTTGTGTGTTTGTGGCTGCCGCGCTGGAGCCTCTGGACTGTTATTTTTGACATCCAGTGTAGAAAAAAAGCAGGCTGCGAACAATATGGGAGAGATGTGGCCTCGAAAATTGGCCATAGTCATGTGATTGTTCTGGCACCAAGATTGTCACAAGTGCGGAGCTCGTGTTCGGCGGCCTGGGCTTTCCAGAACCTTTTCCAAATACAGACACACAAAAAAAAATTATTATTTGATTTCCCTTTTCCCCGAACTACACAATGTACGGTTTAATTTAAGCAATAATTAGATTTGTTGAAAGACCAATGTGGTAGCAAATCCAATTCCAGAATGAAGACACTACTCGTTTACTGTTCATGTGATTGGTGAATGGAAATATCTCCAGAGCGCCAGAAAAATTAATTCATGGTCAATGTAGATGGTGAAAAAAAAAAAAAAGGCATCTGCATTTGCTAGTTGGAGAGTCCAAAAAAAAACTCAGATCCACGTCTGTTGTTTTTTTTTTTCCCCAGGACTGGGGCTTTGGAACCGTCCAGGTTTTTGAGCTGCTTGAACATTTCATCGCATCATGGCCATCCTACACGCCTATTCACTACCACTCTTACTCAGTGGCTGTAGCACTCTGGGTGCGTCTGAGTTCCGAGGCACGTCCTCGTCCTTCCCCGCTCGCCCGGATTCGCCACCCAGTGCATTCAAATGGCGCCTGGAAACTTTGCGCTTTGCCTGTAAAATGAGTCGAGCCGGACTGATCCGGGGAACGAAGATGTTTGCGCCCTGGGCCGGGTGCTCACAATGCTAAATTGGCTACTTAATGGTGTGTTGGTGGAGAGAATCAAATTGAAGTGGAACGCATGGGTCCCCTGATACCAGACACTGAGTAGCATTGAGGGGGGCGCACACGTCTGGGGACGCGTTTATTTTAGGACGTGGTTCGCTGGAATGTTTTCTGAAAGGGGACCACTCCGGGCCTATTTATATTTCTTTTACAGACATATATAAAAAGAGCTGCAAATGACAATGGAAGGCGGGCCAGGGTTGAGTGGAAAGGCGTGGAATTATGGGAAGCAGTAAATGTGTCATGGTGGGATAGTGCATAATTGTTAGAAGAGGAAAAAAGAAAAAGGCAGCTGGTGGTGCCATTTTAAGATCACAGTCCGCGCAGAGGGAAGATTATCCCTGCCTCGCCTCGGTCGGTGTCTTTCCCTCCAAATCTATCTCTTTCCTTCCTCCTCTACCTCTTTTTTTTTTTTTTTTTTTTTTTTTGGTGGCACTCATTTTAATTTTTTTTTTAACCCGAGAGAGGAGAGGGACATGAACACGGAGAGACTGAAAGAGAATAAAATCTTCCCTACACGCTTCCAGAGATCCCAGGAGAAAAGGACATTTCTGATTGTGTTCGCTTGTCATGGCACATTGTGTACACAGTACAAACGAGCTTTCTCGCGAGGAGGCAGAGGATATTAAAGTGGGGTCACGTGTTGCAAACTCACTGCACTGCCACTGCCCTTTTTACCAATTTTGGGGAATGTTTTTGGCCAAGCCTGTAGGTGGTTTCAGTGGCGTAGGGATGCACATTTCTCATGGTGGTGCACCGAGGCCATAAACCTTTGGCCAGCTTGGCTGGCCTGGCTGTGTGTTTTTGCTAAAAAAAAATCACTTCTTATTGACTTCCTAAACTGCCCGAGGGCTGCCTTGTGCAGGGTTGCTTCTGGGCCATTGCTTTGGACATTTCACATGTAGGCAGTGTTGACAGGAGGATGGTCACCCAGGAAGCGTCACCTAAAATCTTGCCCAGGACCGTATTTGCTAGAGCAAATCACAGCAGCGACATGGAAATACTGATTGATATTTCTGGCACTTGTATCATAAATGTTACTGTTTTTGTCAGGGTAATTTCCTTCGAATTTCATAATTTACTCTCCACACCTCTTGTTAACTGGTCAATGAAAGTGAAGTGATTGATAAGTGCTGCAAATGTTTCACAAGGACAAACTCCCTTATTCAGAGTGACTTACAATCAGTAGTTACAGGGACAGTCCCCCCCTGGAGACACTCAGGGTTAAGTGTCTTGCTCAGTGACACAATGGTAGTAAGTGGGATTTGAACCTGGGTCTTCTGGTTCATAGGCTAGTGTGTTACCCAATAGGCTACTACCACTACCACACTGCAGCACAGCACACGGTGACACAACAAAATGTGTCCTCTGCTATTAATCATCACCCTTGATGAGCAGTGGGCAGCCATGACAGGCGCCCGGGGAGCAGTGTGTGGGGACGGCGCTTTGCTTGGTGGCACTTTGGTGGTTTGGGACTCGAACCGGCAACATTCTGATTACCGGTCCATTTCCTTACCCGCTAGGCCAACCACCACAACGTTTTGGATCCTCACTTGTGTGCCACGTCTTAGACTTTGTGTCGCACGACCGCTGAGACGTTCCTGAGGTATTAGCTGGTCTGGGCACTTCTGGGGCTGACCGCTCTTACCAAGGCTTATCCGGGCTTCGTGCACAAATCTCAACAAGCTAATCGGCCATAGCCCTTTCTAATCCCTGTGTGTGGCGTGTGTATTGGTGCATTGGGGAGATTTGCAAATTGTATGGACTGCTTGCAAAAATATCCAAGTTGGGACAATGCGTCTAGTGAAACCGTTGTCTGAATCAAGTTGGAATTTGTACTGGATTAATACAGGGCTTAAAGGGACAGTCTCAGCAATGAATAGACTCTATCTCTCTCTCACTCACTCATACATACACAAACACACACAAGCATATTTGTTTATAAGTCTCTGCAAAAGTGTCTTAATTGTAAAAAATACATAGCATTCAAGTTCTAGCTGAATGCCCCACTCATATGATCATCTGTCTCAGAACCTCGTATGATCACACACACATTGGTTCAGAATGTACCCTTTGTAACAGGCTTTGTGTGTGTGTGTACATGTGTGTACATGCATGTGTGTCCTTGTTTTTCTTTCTGTGTAAGTTCACTTCAGGCAGTTCATAGAAAGACTTGCATATTTAGCTTCAGTGTTTGGGGTAGGGTTGGGTTTATGTAGAGGTTGTTAGAAATTAGGTTATTATCCTAGGTCCCCATATGAAAAAAACCCAAATGTATGTATTTGCTGCCTTTTCTTCTGTTTCTCTTGTATGAAGAGATTTGTGTTTGTTTGCATTGGAAAATTGTGTTCCACTCACAAAAGTTCCACAAGTGTGTGTGGAGCAAAACCATGTGATCACTGCAGAAAACATGTCACAATTAACTGTAAAACCATTCCATCATATTCCCTGTCCACTTTCCCCATTATGTGGTCATCCTCATTATCCCTCCCTCTGTCTTTCTTTTTCTGTGTGTGTGTGTGTGTGTGTGTGTGTGTTACTATCCCAGTTGATAAATGAGTCTTTATTTAGTGCCTCTTTACCTGGCCCAAATTAAATTGAGACCCTGATTGATTTGGCTGTGTTAGCCCAGTGGGCATTCATATACACAGACACTCACTCTCTCACTCTCTCACTCTCTCACTCACTCACTCACTCACTCACTCACACACACACACACACACACACACACACACACACACACACACACACACACACACACACACAAAAATACACATATAGTCCTTGGCTCTAATGGAAGTGTCAGGTTTATTTTGTCCCTCTGTATGTGTGTGTGTGTGTGTGTGTGTGTGTGTGTGTGTCCTTGTGCTCTGCAGGGCCCTATTGACAGACTCATTGAAACCCTCTTATGCCAGGACAGGGGTCACTACCGCAGTGAGGTCATCACCCTACTTAGTCCAGGCTCTTGCCTATGATTGGCCAGATTAGATTCTGTTGTTCCCTGTTTGTCTGTTTCATCTAAGCAAGCGTTGTTTATGAGGAATGAGTTTTTCGTTGTGCATGTTACAATATACAAACATTGGAAACAAATGAAACCTAATCTGAGACTAACCCGGCCTCTTAAAGGGCTAGTACTCCCCACAAACCAACAAAACGCACACAAGATGGCGCGCTGTTTAGTTTTTCTCCTGCCTGTGCCTTTAAGAATGGAACATTTAGGGTTCTGTTGAATCTGTGTTTTAGAAACTGCCCTTGATGAGAGGCTCTTGAAATGCAGAAACAGGATTTGTTACGCGGATTATGCTGCAGAATTAGTATGCAGATAAGGTTGAGTCAGAATGTGTGCAGATTCTTTTAGGGCTGTAGAGTTATACAGTGTTTAAGGCTGTGCATGAGTATTAAAAGCTGTAACTGTTTCTGCTTTGAATATTTTAGGAAAAGTTTTATTTTGACAATAAGTCATAGGCCATGTGGACAATTTTAACTTTTACTTTTGACTTTTATTTACTTAAAATGTATCTAAAATGCTGTAATCACTTTTTAATGGTCATTCAATGTCTTGTTCTGTATGGAAGCTAATACACTAGGATTTGTGTGTGTGTGTGTGTGTGTGTGTCCATCCTGCTGGCCAGTGTCTTGTATTTGCATTTCTGCTTGGCAGAGATGCATGTGTTTTGTATATTTTTGTATATAAAACAGCCGTCTGTTTGTACACTGGGCTCTGGCCCCCAGTTCAGCGTCTGGCTCTTCTCTCTTCCTGTGGACCCGACCCGTCATTACAGCAGTGCCGTGTTTATTATGGCATGTGGATGTGCGTATGCATATCATTACCTGAGTTTGTGTGTGTGTGTGTGTGTGTGTGTGTGTGTCATGCAGGCTCAGTGTCACTTTGCTGAATAAAGCAATTTTTATTTCACTCATTTAGTTCTCATTTTTTTTCAATGTTTACTGTTGTTGTTACTTATGTGCAGAGTAGGAAAAAGTACTAAAAAATTAATTAAGTAAAAGTATCTTTACTTTGCTTAAATTCTACTAAAGAATTTAGTAGGAGTACCCATCTGAAAAAGTAAAATAAATAAATAAATAAAATTTACTTTGAGTAAAACTTACTAACTTACTTACAATTACTTGATGTAAAAAATGACTAGTCATAAATCCAATGCAGCACTAGTTGTTTTTATTAAACTTATGCGGTATAATGTACAAACTATGTTCACATCACCCCAAAGGAATTTTAACTCAAATATTACATTAAAAAGGAGAAAATCAAAGTATACAAAACTGAAAATGTTCATCAATTACCTAATAACAAACTCAGCTTTTTGTCCTTTCTATAGCAAACATAAATACATCAGTTGTCTATGCCTATGAACCAGAAGACACAGGTTCAAACACCACTTACTACCATTGTAGTCCATCTGGATAAGGGCATCTGATTGCTGCAAATGTAATGCTTAATGTTTATCTATGTGTGATTTTCTCTTTTTTTTTAATATTTAATAAACTTGCCAAAACCTCAAGTATGCTGTTTTTACGTTGACCATTATGAGGTGTTATGTGTAGATCTCTGAGGGGAAAAAAAAAATGTATCCATTTTGAATCTGTGGAAATGTGGAAAGACTGATGTGCTGTGACTTTCCGGATGCACTGTACAGGCTGTTTTACTGACTACCACGTGCTTTCAGGTTGCAACCTGTTAAAGTTTTTAGGCTACAGACACTCAGCATCGAAAAACGTATGCTAATTATTGCAAATAGCAGAATAACAGTAAGAATAACCGGATACCTTTTCATTGGTTGATGTGATGCATTTTGCCCAGATACAATACTGCTATTTTCTGTTTGTGTAGGCATTTAAAAATTTTTTTAATGTATTTAATTAATATGATTATCTGGTTATTGATCGGCTCTAGGACCCAGCAGATTTCATAGAGAGGCGCTACTGTGTCGCGGTCTGAGAAATATGCCTTGCGCGAACACCTACGCAATTTCCTTTCAGTTCAGGGTTTTTTTCTTCTTCTGCATTTTCATTTCATTTTTTACTCAAAACAATGTACCAATGTAACCAATGTAGCAAAGTAAAATACTTATTAAAATAGTAATATTACCTATTTCAAAAGCAAAATTACAAATTACTCACAAAAACTACAGAATTACGGTAACGTAAGTAAATGTAATTAGTTTATTTCCACCTCAGCTTAAATGTGTCGTTATTCTTTCTTCCTTCCTTTTTCACCTTTTATTTTTCTTTTTTTTCAGTTCAGTTGTCATGTCAACCAAAGAAAGCCCCATCTGGTTGCTATGGTAACAAAGTAAAGCTTGTTTAGGGGTGCATGTGTGTAGTCAAACAAGTGTGTGAAAATGCGGAACAAGCGTCTGGAAAGTTTTTAAGGGATTATCTGACACTTCTGTTTTAATTTTGGAAATATTATTATTTATCTATTCCTTTATTTTTCTCTTGATCTTTAAATGGTACGTGAAAATTACTTAATTTTGTGTGTTCCTCTATTTGTGAGAACATTTTGTGCTCAGTTCTCTGTAATAACAAGAGCGCACACATACACTCACCTCAGAACAGTTATGTAACATCTTGCTGCTGAGCATGTGTTTAATAAATCTACCTGGATTTGGGAATTGACAGGTGCTCTCTATCTAGCAGCCATCTATTCGTTGTTGAGACAGCTGTGCTCACATGTGGCTGTATGTGAGTGTGTGTGTGTGTGTGTGTGTGTGTGTGTGTGTGTGTGTGTGTGTGTGTGACAGAGGGCAAGGTCTATCCATTAAACACAGGCGCCTTTGATGACACTAATGGAGCTTTAAACTTTCATCAGTATGGCGAACAGAGAAGACAGGCAGAGAATTACAGAAGGCAGATTTGAGAAAGGCCGAAAGAGAGAGGGGATTCGGCCGCAATGAGTCGAGGAGGATGAGTGAAGAGATGGAGAGAAGAAAGATGCACGGCTAAGATGTAAAGCAGACGGCCTCTCTCAGCTGCAATAAAATGGCAGAACACGGTGGAGCGCGGTCCCTTGGAGATGTAAGTGATGAGGTGAAAGCTGTGCTAGTGAAATTTCCTGTGCCTCTGTGCTTTTAAATCACCGTGATACACACCCACACAACTGCGTTGAGTTGATAAACTCAGACACACACACACACACACATGCACACCATTGTGCTCTCATCTCCCCTTTTCCATTCCTTCATCTCTTGCTTTCATCCCATTTTCCCAGCTGACGGCACATATATCCGCACAGCCCAGAGATCAAAGCCATGTTGGCAGCTGGTGGGAGATACACTTCCAACGCGTCTCTGTGGGCTCCTTCGCCCTGACTAGGCTCTATCATGAACAAATGGTCCTATAAACTCAGACCAAAACAGTTGACACCTCCTTCTGGCAGCTGGACTGGCGATTTGGGTGACATTTGGTATATTTGTGGCTTTTGAAAATGTCTTCTTCCTCATTGATCAGCTCTTTAGCACTTTGCTCAGTAAGTTTTAGTGCTTATGACTTGTGGTAAATTCACTATGTTTATGTCTGTTGGCTACATTATAACCTGTAACCTGGTGTCCCATGTGTCCTCATTTGTGGCATAATTTATTAAAAACATTACGTGCCACTTGACCAGTGCATGCAAAAGTGTAGCATCCGTGGACATTACTCTCCAGAAAAAGTGGCATTTTCATCCCTTTCTTAAGAAGAATGCGAGTAGAGTCAGCGTGTAGAATACTGTCAGCAATGGCAGTGCTTTCTTCTTGGTGTACGTTCTCCCTCCCCCGAGTTGTTAGCTCTGAAGTATTTGTCAGCCTTCAGGTTTCACAGCTTTGATAATATTCATGGAACAGTGAAAGAAAACCAGATTTGTATTCCACAGGATCACAACGTTCACTGATGTAAGGTGGTGCCCTCTTGTGGAGCATAAATGTACAAAAACTCTCTTGAAAAATGTTGAAGGTTACACCAGAAAAACACCAATACAGGGAAGATTAACAATGGACCTTGATTTATGGCACTTATTAGACGACCTTGTCCAGAGCTACATACAGTCAGTCTATTTGTCCCAACAGGGCCAGTGCCCCTGGGATTACTCAAGGTTAAGTGTCTCTGTTCAGGGTGGTCTCCTGGTTTATAGGTGAGCGTCTTTGGTGAGGTGAGTCTCAATGCAAGTTGGCCTTAGCATTAGCTATTAGCTACTAGGCTGGGTTTTTTCTTCCCCACTCAACACTGGCATTAGCAGTGTGGCAGTACACTGCTTTAAACCCCACATTTTATTCAGGCGTCTGAAGGCCAGACACGTTTTGTTCAGCAGGTGTATGTATTCCTGAGGCCATTTGACTATACAGACCAACATGTTGTGTTTAAAACCGCTGTGGAGGAACAGCCTCGGTTGGTGTTCTGTGTCCCAAAATATTGCGTCTGTAGGAATTGTGAGACATGGTGAAAAGACCTTTAGTGAGGTGCCATTTGTCAGTGATGTGTGTGTGTGTGTGTGTTTAGTTTCCCTTTTTCCATTTTCCTGTGATTTTTACTTTCTTTGCTGCTGACTCTGCCGCAGATGTGGCCCTGTATTGTTAGCTAATGCTGAGGTGTGTTTTTCTTTCTCTGTTTGTCCCAGTCGCCGTATCCTCTCCCATCCTCTCCCCCACTTACTCCACCACCTCCTGACCCAGCCGCCTTTCTTTCCCTCTGTTGTGCTCGCTGGGCTCCACGCTCAGTGTCTGGCCCCTCTGCCTTCGTGTCTTTCCTCTGTCAAACCCTAATCCTTTTTTCCCCACTAATTGAGATTAGGTGGTGTGTGTGTGTGTGTGTGTGTGTGTGAGGGAGCAAGATAGAGACACACTCTTTGGACTTGGAAGATGGATGGATTGATGCTACTCTGGTGCCAGTACTGCGAGAGAAAGCAGAGCTTATGCTCGCCCTTTTCCGGCCTCCATCTCTCTCTCTCTCTCATACTCACCTCAATACTAAACCGTTGTGACAGCCGACAGCCTGGGGAGGTGAGACTCTGGTTCGTGTAGCGCGGTGCCTCACCACTCGGGGGCAGTGGAGCTCCCAGAGGCTCTTCGTTCAGAAAAACACCCCTAATCCTGGTGTCAATTTTGAAACTCTGTGCGGCTTTGTGTGTGGGGTGAGTGCAAAATGCACATTTGTCAAGTTTGCTTGAGGTTCAGTATTGTGGTCACTCTACCTCATCCTTAAGCTTATTTAAAGTGTTAAAATACTCAGATGCACATTGTTAATACATTTTAATTTATATTCTCTGTTTCTCTTTTTTTCTCGCTCATGCAGAGTCTTCAAGAAGTCCAGCCCCAACTGCAAGGTACATTTCTGATTGTCTCTCTGTCTATCTGTCTGTATTTGGGAGAGAGTACGACAGAGAGAGAGGAGGTCCCTCTTGTTTCCCAATAGGTATATTCCCAACATGTTCCTGTGGGTTTGCTTTTCCTCTCCTCTCTCTCTCTCTGTGTCTGTTCACCTGCCTTCCTCCTCTCTGATCTCTCCACTGTCCTCCTCTTCTCCTCACCTCTCATCTCTGTTGTTAGCATCACCTCTCTTTATCGGCCCACCACGTTGCTGACTTCATTCTCGCTTCTTTATCTCTCTCTCTTTCACTCACACACTCACACACACACACACACACACAAACATAATCAGTCTCTCTGTCTCTCCTGCATTGTCTTTCCGCTGGAATGGAGGCATCGGTGTGTGCGGAGGATGTGTTCTGTGATGTCACTGTATCTAAATGGGTGGTTTTTTGGAAGGGAGTGGAGCGACTCGGGGTTAGTTAAAACGCTGAACGTGTTTGTGTGCGTATGTATGCGTGTTATTTCTTCTGAAACGCTGTGTATGTTAGACATTTGCTTTAAACGATCCTCTCTATGCAGCTCACGGTATATCTGGGGAAGAGGGACTTTGTGGATCACTTGGACCACGTGGACCCTGTCGGTGAGTATAAAGCTTTAAACTGGGTTACTACATCAGTACACCGTCTGGTAGGTTACTGTTGGCACCAGTTTAAAGTTACTTTAAACCTGGTTTCACTTGTACTAAAGTTTACGTCATGTTCCGAGCATCCCCTTGCAGTCTGCTCTTCATATCTAAGTTAATGTCATAATTTTATTATCACCAATTCTTCCTTTCTTATTTGTACCCCGTTTCTGTTTGTTTATTTTATTTCTGGGGTTAGTTCTGATTTGATGTTTTTTTTTTTTATGTCTTTCATATGGTCATATTACATGAAAGTAAATTCAAGAAAAGAGGCGGAATACACTGTGTTTCTTACCTGGTCTTGCGGGCAGAAGAACCTCTGGAGGTTTCTGTGTTTCTAATGAGTCCCTGCAGTACCAAAAGTTTGCATTCTGTCTCTACAAATCCTCATTAAAATAAACTCCTAGCTAATTTACTAATGCCTAATTAGAACACGTTTTATACGTTAATTCTACAGTATTTCCTACACAGTGGTAGACGCCGGCAATGTGGTAGACGTACCGTATTTAACGTGTTTGTTGACTGCACTGGGACCGTGGCGAGGACTGAGGCTCCCGCTGGGTGCACGGTGACAGCTAACTTCCTTTCACGGGGAGGCTATTTGTTTGCATTCGGGGATAGAGGGAGATCTGCTGCCTAACAAAGTGCCGTTTTCCAGCCGCGATAATTACACTGCTCTTGTTTCACCGTTTCACAAGCTGCAATTACTGACTTGGGAAAAGAAAAAGCATCTAAGCAGTATTATACATTAAACTATCCACTTATGTTGTTAGGCTGTATATCTGGTTTATATAAAGGGATAATTAACCAAAAACACTGATCTCATTTCATCCAGACTTGGTGCTATTTAAATACTTCCCTACATGCTAATACCATGCTAATACCCAGGTAAAGCAAGGTGACTGTGTGTGAAAATGTGCTCTCTCCTGAGTGTTTGCACATCACTTCTTTATTGCTGTATCTGTGCTGTATGTCCTCCCAGGCAGCAACGTCTCTTACACTGTTTACACTATGGGTGTGATCATATTTCTGTGTCTGTGTGTGTCGTCCTGCAGATGGAGTTCTTTTGGTCGACCCAGAATACCTTAAAGACAGAAAAGGTATGTAATGAATCTGAAATTGAATGCACCGTGCGTACATTACATTTACATTTACAACATTTATCAGACACTCTCATCCAGATCAGTGGTTACAGGGACAGTGGACACACTCAGGGTTAAGTGTCTTGCTCAGGGACACAATGGTAGTAAGTGGGATTTTAACCTGAATCTTCTGGTTTGTAGCAGAGTGTGTTACCTTATTACTTTTTCTATGACCCTAGAAAATTCCATGTATTCAGTGTAGTACTCTCTGAATATTGTTTAATTAATAATAATTCCACTATGAAGGTGATTTGCGGCTTTATTTATTTTGTTTGTTTAAAAAAGTATTTAAGATGAACTTCACTGGGTGTGGGACTGGCTGATGAACAACTGGTTGCTGACCTGATCACAACATATTTTTCCATAATATAATGTGTTTTTTTTATTTTATAATTTTTTAGGCCATTTTGTAGGAAAAAGCAGACACATTTCAGCAATGCCTGATCAAGATAATATAATAATAATCCAGGATTTTATCATGGTCGCATAATCGCCCTGCCTTAATTGACACTGTGGTTTTTATTGATGCTGGTATGTAAATTAAAAGTAACTAAGAGTCATTGCTGGATGATAAATGTTAAATTTCCTGGCTGGGTGAATAGACGCAGGGCGCGGATATTTATAGGCAGCGCATCTAAGATGTCAAAGGGTGTGAGACATGTCACAATCTGCGCTGCAGATTGTGCACAGGACACAAATTGTATGCTTAGACTCCCTCACCATATCTGTTATATTGTCATTGCCGTGTCGCTGCTTAATAGTTTCTGCATACATAATCCGAATGCTAATTTGCTGCATAGAGGAGACTTTACAATCTTGAAAAGCTTCAGCTATTGAATAAAAAAATCCTTTTAATGTATTGTGCAGGTAATGAAAATTTTGAACTAAAAAGAAAATAAAGACATTCCCTGTCTAATCTAATATTTTTACTCCATTCCATTACTCCCTGTCCATTTATTTAAAATTGAGAATGGAGTGCCCATAATTTTTTAATGATGCTTTTAATATAAGACCCATCCCCCACCTCCATGGTATTATTGTATTATTTAATATCGAACACCAGTCCATTAAATGTCCCATCACCAGATATAAATTGCTTAGCGCGTAAGGACTGGCATAAATAGAAAATCAATTCCTGACCTCAACTCCTAAATAAAATTAGAAGAGGACAATGCTTGTGGAGTAACAAAATGGTCCTGTTGCGACAATTATATAATTATTTTTTACATTTTTACTTGAGATATACACACATATACACATACACACACACACATTGCTCAAAAAATAAATGGAAAACAAAAATAAGACATCCTAGAGCTGAATGAATTAAATATTCTTAAATACTTAGTTGATTGTGTTGACAACAAAATCACACAAAAATTATCGATGGAAATCAAATTTATCACCCCATGTAGGTCTGGGGTTTATCACCCCATGTAGGTACAGGCTGATCCAACTTAAATGTAATGTCCTTAAAACAAGTCAGAATGAGGCTCAGTAGTGTGTGTGGCCTCCATGTGCCTGTATGACCTCCCTAAAATGCCTAAACATGCTCCTGATGAGGTGGCAGATGGTTTCCTGAGGGATATCTACCCAGACCTGGACTAAAGAATCCGCCAACTCCTGGTCAGTCTGTGGTGCGACGTGGCATTGGTGGATGGAGCGTGACATCATGTCCCAGATCTGCTCAATTGGATTCAGGTCCAGGGAACGAGTGGGCCAGTCCATAGCATCAATGCATTCATCTTGCAGGAACTGCTGACACACTCCAGCCACATGAGGTCTAGTATCATCTTGCATTAGGAGGAACCCAGAGTCAACCGCACCAGTATATGGCCTCACAAGGGGTCTGAGGATCTCATCTCGGTACCTAATAGCAGTCAGGCTACCGCTGGCGAACTCATTACTGACCCACTGCCAAACCGGTCATGCTGGAGGATGTTTCACGCCACAGCATCTCCAGACTCTGTCATGTCTATCACATGTACTGAAGTGTGAACCTGGTTTCATCTGTGAAGAGCATGGGGTTCCATTGGCGAATTTGCAAATCTTAGATGTTCTCTGGCAAATACCAAATGTGCTGCAGTCTGTTTCTGACTGTTTGATCAGACACATGAACATTTGTGGCCTGCTGGGGGTCATTTTGCAGGGCTCTTTCAGAGCTCATCCGGTTCCTCCTTGCACAAAGGTGACTGTTGCAGTCCTACTGCTGGGTTGTTGCCCTCCTACAACCTCCTCCACGTCTCCTGATGTACTGGCCTGTCTCCTGGTAGCGTCTCCATGCTCTGGACCCTACACTGACAGACACAGCAAACCTTCTTGCCACAGCACACATTGATGTGCCATCCTGGATGAGGTGCACTACCTGAGCCACTTGTGTGGGTTTATTGACTCCGTCTCATGATACCACTGGAGTGAAAGCACTGCCAGCATTCAAAAGTGACTAAAACATCAGGCTGAAACCCGACCTGAGAAGGGGTCTGTGGTCACCTCCTGCAGAACCATGCCTTTATTGGGGACGTCTTGTTAATTGCCTGTAATTTTCACCTGTTTGTTCCATCATGTGTACAGCATGTGAAATTTATTGTCAGCGTTCCTTCCTAAGTGGACAGTTTGATTTCACAGACTGTTGATTGATTTGGAGTTACATTGTGCTGTTTAAGTGTTCCCTTTATTTTTTTGACCAGTGTATACATACCTCATAGATACCTGCAAGACAAGAATTTTTGTTCATTTTACTCTTTACTTTACAATATTTTTTATTAGGCTTGAACTGTGATGACAGCTCATTAAGTTCTTCTAGGACCCTGGGTACAGGTTTCAGGTTTTAATACAAGCAAACACAGGTGGAAATGAGACAAGGGACAGGGGAAGATAATCAGGGTGCAAAGTTCATGGAGCGAGGCCACCAGACATGAAGGGCATGGCTAGGAACCCAAGCATTTTGGTTTTCGTGGCGGCAGTAGTAAGCGCTCCATCTCTCCATCTGTCCCTCAGTGTTCGTCACCCTCACATGTGCGTTCCGTTACGGACGAGAGGACCTGGACGTGCTGGGCCTGTCGTTCCGGAAGGACCTCTACATCTCCACATTCCAGGCTTTCCCCCCTTTGCCCGAGGAGCGCAAGCCCCTGAGCCGGCTACAGGAGAGGCTTCTGAAGAAGCTTGGGCAGCAAGCGCACCCCTTCAACTTCACCGTGAGTTCACGCTACACTGATCAAATCTCATTCCTCACCGAAATGTGTCTGTGAGTGACTCCTCATCACTAACGTCTTGGCTTCAGAATTATCCCACCAGAATAGTTATTTTATAGTTATTTGCAGTTAAATTTACATTTAAGGCATCTAATCCAGAGCGACTTACAACGTGCTTTCATGTTACCATCAATGAAGTGATCAATTCTAGTTCACTACGACCCCCAACTATGAATACAATCTTTTTATTCAAAATGTTTGGTTATAACTCTGAAGAACCCCTGGTGTGATAATGACCTGTGTGTGTGTGTCTTTGTTCTGTAGATTCCTCAGAATCTGCCCTGTTCAGTCACTCTACAGCCTGGACCAGAAGACACAGGAAAGGTGTGGTATACCACCCACATGTATACACACACAAACACACTCACACGTTTTAACTTAACATTTCTATCATAAATGTGTAACTATACCTGCATAGTGATTATTCTTGTTACTAAGAAATAAGAGTTTCAACTTTCTCCCTTTTGTATTTTTTCATGAGGATGTTTGGTCATCTCTACAGACACACACCTCTGATTCCTATTTCCTCCCTGTCACTGTCTGTGCTACAGGCGTGTGGCGTGGACTTTGAGGTCAGGGCTTTCTGTGCCAAATCTGTGGAGGAGAAAATACACAAAAGGTACCCAGTGGTGCTGCTACTGTCCCATTCATCCGTCTGTGTGTGTGTGTGTGTGTGTGTGTGTGTGTGTGTGTGTGTGTG
This sequence comes from Denticeps clupeoides, assembly GCF_900700375.1. Lineage (NCBI taxonomy): Eukaryota > Metazoa > Chordata > Actinopteri > Clupeiformes > Denticipitidae > Denticeps > Denticeps clupeoides. The sequence continues at coordinate 34,320,489 of NC_041707.1, forward strand.
TGTGTGTGTGAGATGTAGGAGCTCATTTGGTTGATTATCTGCAGCATCTATATAGACACCATCTTTTATAGACACCATCTACCAGAATCAAATTCTTTGTATGTGCTTGCACTTACTTGGCCAATAAATACGATTCTGATTCTGATTCTGGCAAGTCTGTGTGCATTTCTTTGTGTGTTGTACAGGAATTCGGTTCGGCTGGTGATTCGGAAGGTTCAGTATGCTCCGGAGAAGCCAGGGCCACAGCCCATGGTGGAGACGACCCGTAACTTCCTCATGTCGGACCGCTCCCTACACCTGGAAGCTTCTCTGGACAAAGAGGTGCCCTCAAACACACACACACACTGTCACGGGGAGAACTGTCCACCCAAACTTTACATTAGATGTAGCGGTGGAGGGGAGTCTGGCTGAATTCATAAATAAATGCATGACTGTAGGCCTTTCTACTGACGTGAACTGAATGAGAATGAGCTCTCAAGACTGGAGAGCTCCTGATTGCTGCCGCCCTCTAACTCACTCTTCATTACTAAAACCCCGACTTACACTGAGTAGGGTATAAATAAAAAGTATAAATGACGTCGTTCAGGGAGAAACTGCAATTATAAGGTGTAAGGGATACGGAGGCAAAGATCCACCTCATGCTTTTTCCCCATACGCCTTTTTATTATGCCACAGGAAACAAATGGGCTACACTAGTTTTTTTTTTCCAGCTTGTTGCGATGGTTACAAGGAATGTTGTGCTGTTTTAATTCAGAAACATGATTATTCTCTATTATCAGCCAATCAGAGTAGAGAGTTTCCTCCAAAAGATGTAAAATTATAATAGTAATGCTGTATTTTTGTCTCTCTCTGTCTCTCAGCTGTACTATCATGGAGAGCCCATCAGTGTGAATGTCCACGTCACCAACAACTCCACCAAAACTGTCAAGAGGGTCAAAATCTCTGGTGGGGGACCCTCTTTTTCTCTCTTTTGTTCCCTTTTCCATTTTGTCCCCTGATCACTTGTTTTCATATTTCTCGTTATTTGTCTGTGTATTTTTCTTCTTTTATAATGAACGCATGCTTCTTGAAATGAAGCTGCTTTTAGTTTCAGGGTTAATGTTTACTATTTCGTTTTGTTGTTCTGCTAAATGGCTGTTTTGTCGATTGCAGAGTGGACACCACTTTCTTTTTTTTTTTTTGTGCTTTTTAATATTGATGTGTCCATCTGGCTATCGACTATATAGTCGAATTGGGCCAATCCGCTCTGCCCCTCTGATTGAGCAAAAAACCCATTCGGATGCATTTAGAGGAAAGCGGCCATTAATTTCTGTTGGTGCGTGCTAATGTGCAGCTGCGGGCGTGTGGAGTGTGCATGCTTGATTTTATATTTTGTGTAGATGCATGTTTCGTGTTTGTGTAATAGTTCATAAATCTGTGTGTGTGTGTGTGTGTGTGTGTGTGTGTGTGTCCCTGCTGTGTAACCCTGCTCCGTATCCCTGCTCTCTCCCACAGTGCGGCAATATGCTGATATCTGTCTGTTCAGCACCGCACAGTACAAATGTCCTGTGGCACAGGTGGAGGCCGAGTGAGTATCCCTCCCTCTCTCCCTCCACCCTTTCATTCATCTCCTCCTCCTGCCTTCCCCATCTCTCTTGTTCTCTTTTTGCGCCTTCTCCTCACCATACATTGCATATTCACCAATACTTTCTCTGCACTCTTCCTTTCACTGTTTTTCCCACATCCATTGTTGTTCCTTTTTTCTAACTCCAGTCTCCTGAATGAAATGAAGGTCAAGGCTGTATTTACAGGGACACTTGCATTCTGTCAGATTGCATTATGGGATAAAATCACTCATCGGCATTCCAGTCAACGTCATTGTACAGCAATGGTTGGACCTAGACCTACAACACTCAGTTTAATAGAATTTTACATTTATATTTGTGTAAAATTTATTTATCTGTAAAATGATTGGCTATTCCTATGCTGTTTCCCATAAACGTGAATGATGAAGTCATCACTAGATTGTCATTGTGGAATTTTTTTTTTCATTTTCTGGTGAGTGTCGTTTTCTCCCAGTTTGCCTCGTCTCGCCCCTTGCCCCTCTGCCCTCGTCCCATTGGTTGGCTCAATGCAAAGGCTCTCTGCTTTGTAGTGACGTCACATATCGGGTGTTCTTGTTCTCACCTTTGGCTCTCCCATTGGTCAGTGGCCACACTTTTCCTTATTGTGATGTCGCAAAGGCCCTCACCCCTGCGTTCCGCTGCTCACCGATTGGTCCGTGGCCTGCGCTGGCCCGGACCCCAACAGTGATGTCACATCGTGAGTGTTCTCTCTCAGTGCTACAGGTGACTGATGTGGTTCTGCATTCCTGCGACACCTACAGCAAGTCTGTGGGCCGGCTGACGTGTCGGTGAGTAGCAGTCTGCGCTGGAACGGACCCCCGGCGTCCCAAATCTCCGCCCACGTCAGAATCGTGACAGCCTTGTCCTCGGCTGTTCCCTATCGCCCCTAAGCCTGCCCCTTCCCTGCTTTCATAAGATATTAATGTCCAGTTCTGCATAGCGTGACAAACTGTCCCACAGCTGCAGAGAGGGGCGGGGCTAAAATAAAGTAAACGTCACCCTGACTGAGGATCTGAATTGAACTTCTACGTTTTTTCCAACGTCAGCCTTTGAACCAGATATATGGAGATCACCTCATCGTTGGATCTTACTTACTCTGTACCCATCACACTCTGAAACTCCGCCCCCTGACAGAATAGTTCGTCTGTCACCCTCCGCACCGGCTCCGATCACAAGAATAACCCTGCAGATAAGCGTGCAAGAGCACATTGCCTGTTCCGTTTTTAGGGATTTTCAGGTTCTATTAAACATATTGGATTTTGTTTAAACGTTTTACGTTTTTATTCAGCGCGCACCTGTGAAAGTAACTCAATATTTTTCCTGGAGCCAAAGAACTCCTATGAGCATGGATTTTATTTTGGATATGAAACCTGCCTTCTTTTTCTTAATTTTTTTAACCCCTGTTATTTCATGTCTTCCTGTTTTCTCCCTGTTCCTCTTGCTGGTATCATATTCTCACTTCTCTAAAGCTGCAACACAAAAACAAGTAAATCTCCTGTGTGTACACAATCCTCCCTGTGGGGAAACACACGAGCAAGCACACACACACACACACACACACACACACACACACACACACACAAAGATGCTCTAGAGCCCATTCTGTACCCCATAGCACACTTGTTTTCTACAGAGAAGCATTTCTAAAGCATTTCACTTCATATCATACTGTGTATGACTATTTATGTGACAAATAAAAATTTGAATTTGAAAGAAAAAAAAAAAAAAAACACTCTACACCCCCTCCAAACCTCACTCCTGTCTTCTCACCCTGTTTTCACTCCGTTTGTGCTCCACACCGGTTCTCACACATAATGTTACATAATCACTTTTAAAACATTCACACATATTTTTTACACCCTCTTTAACACGCCCTGCCTTTTTTGCTGCAGACTGCAGCACATTTTCAAGTGGAAGCGCATGGGTTATTTACTTATTTTAAATAATTCTGTCTCACGACTCTCTGTCCCACACCAGTGACCAGGTGTCCCCCAGCTCCACATTCTGCAAGGTGTACACCCTCACACCCACGCTGAACAATAACAGGGAAAAGAGGGGCCTGGCCCTGGACGGCAAGCTGAAGCACGAAGACACCAACCTGGCCTCCAGCACCATGTGAGTTTGTGACTCGGAAATTCTGAAATTCAAACTACATTCTACATCCTTAAAAATTCAGTTTTCACAATACAATTTCACCTTTTTTTTCAACACACAATCAAGCTCCCAAGAGCGCTCTGGTCTACCTGCACATAAAGACGCAAATACACTCTAACATAAAATGGTCTGGTGAAAGACAGCTGCACTTGAACTTTCTTTTCCTTTGGGTTGTACAGATTTTGTTGTTAACCTGTTCAGACCATTTCAGACCATATTCTTGTATCCAGACACCAATCTGTTTGTCTTGACACGTGATTGACGGACGCCGCTTGACATGAGCGAGAAACACAGTTACTACCACAACAAACCACTGGAGGATTTTGCTAATGTTATATTTGCTATTCGTTATATAAGACTTTTGTCTCGATTCATTTTATGATAGAAGGAATAAAAACACTGACAATCCTGCTAGTATCTGAATGCAAGAATTTGAGTAGAAATCATATGAACATTTCAACCACGAAACCTTTAAACCCAAACATCAGTTTACATGAATTCTTCTGACATGAATTCTTTTTCTTTCCATCTCCTAATATTTTGCGTATCGCATGTTTTCACGTTTGAATGTGCTGGTTTGAGACCAGGTTAAAATGTGTAACATGGGCGTGTCATCGTGGAGCAGCTTAACACTCAGCAGGAACTCGTCCACTGTCGACATATTTATATAGTTCCTGTCACTCCCAGTGTTTGGGGACGGTGCTTTGGTCAGTGGCACCTTGGCGGAAAGGGATTCGAACCGGCAACCTTCTGATCATGGGTCTGCTTTCTTAACCGCTAGGTTACCGTTGCCCCTATTATGCCTAAATTCATCACAATTTGGTTCCTTGCACAAATCATATTTATTTGCAATTTATCAGCAATCTTAAATGAATTAATCACTGAATCTGACAGCAGAGTAATAATCATAAACTGAATTGGCACAAAAGTCATAAATCTAAAGAAAAATCTTCCAGTGTTTTGTTATGGTTGCTTTTGTCAAGTGTCACATGTCAATCACGCCTGGTGTACATCTGTCATAAATGTGGAAATGACATTTCAGTTCTGTCCCGCTGATCAAAGCGCCGTCCCCACACACTGCTCCTCGGGCGCCTTTCGTGGCTGATTGTTAAAAGCAGAGGACACATTGCTGTGTACCCCTTTCACTTTTTTTCCACTTTCAGGGCTGGGGGATACACAGCAGTAGGGTGAGGGTAGAGTGTGATGTGGGGGTTAGTGTTTCGCACTTTACCTCATAAGGGATAATGCAGGGAGCTTGATGGATTATTGATAAAGCAGTGAGCCGCGTGACGCTGACTGGAGATTTCTTTAATGACAAGACAAAGATATTAATATCTAATAGTTGTATTAACAACCATTAATATAAACTGTTACCAAGTACCAAGGCACTGCATTAATATAGATTAATCTGTGTTTATACAGTTTTAAAATCTTCAGATACGTCTCAGATTTTCAGACTCCTATTAAATTATATTTATTTTTTTTAATGTCTGTGTTCTGATATTCTGATTTAATAACAATGACCCACAAGAAGCCACGCCCTATTGTGGTTTCATCACACTTGAGGTATTTTGTTGGGCAACATGAGACAAATTCTAAAATAGAAACGGTAGTAAAATGATTAAATCCACATATAATTGCATTTAATTGCAGTTCAATTAATTGCAACCAACGGAAATGACAGTTTGACCTAACAATGTAGTCTTTTAACTGCACCTGTGCAAATATAGAGCCCCACAATTATTGATGCCTTTCACACATTCTGATGCCCTTCTGAAATTTTGAATTAATTTACAGCCTTTTACAGGAATACATTTATTCTCCCAATACATTTGTCCCACATCAGGAAATTATCACAAGAGTTGTCAATAATTTTGGAGGCCACTGCATACACAGGTTTACTTTATTGTAAATATTTCTGTTTTAATAAAAACATTTTTTAACATTGTGTGTACAGAGTGAAAGATGTTTCCAACAAAGAGGTCCTGGGGATTATCGTGTCCTACAGAGTCAAAGTGAAGCTGGTGGTTTCACGTGGGGGGTGAGTTCTTAAGCAACACGTTTAGTTCGGTGTTAATCGCTGGCTGAAGGTCCAAGTTCCTTCCCATAACACAAGATGTGGCATTTCTCACGTATCTGTCTGCAGTGACGTGGCCGTGGAGCTTCCTTTTGTCCTGATGCACCCCAAACCTACAGAGCAGCCCAGTTCCAGACCACAGTCAGGTAGCTACTGCCCCTTAAAGCCTTGGGGTCAAATTAAACACAGAAACAAAAAAAAGACAACTGGATACTGTCCGGTTTTTAATCAAAGCTACGTAGTTCGGAACATTTTGTGAGTTTGTGTGTTATTTCCTCTTGTCAACAGTTGTGCCAGAGACAGATGCCCCAGTGGACACAAACCTGATTGAGTTTGAAACAAAGTAAGTATGTGTGTGGTATATTTGTACATTTTCTCCTAAAGAATATGAAAACATGGATCGCCCATAAACCATTGTAAAGTTGCCCCGTTCTTGCATAATGAGCATAATTAACAGAGCTCATTATAATTCAGAATCAGCAAGAGCCCTGAGTTCTGGAAGCTCGGGTCCCAGTTGGGGTCCACATAAAGATATGAATATGTGAGTTTTGCTTTCCACGAGTCTCTAAATTGTAAATCTCTCTCTCTCTCTCTTTCTCTCTCTCTCAGTAATTTCTCTCAGGATGACGACTTTGTGTTTGAGGACTTTGCTCGTCTGCGACTCAAGGGGATGAAGGATGATAAGGATGAAGATGACCACTTCTGCTAACGTCCCTCTCCCTCCACCACCACCAACCCACCCACCTCCCCCAACCACACCCAAACCACATTCAGCAGTCATGGGGCTCGCCAAGCACCTGCAACCCCATAGCAGCTTCAGTCTCTTTTCATCCATCCATTTTTTTGTGCATCTGCAGTCTTGCAGTGCTGCTGTCTGTAAAGCCGTGTTTCTGAAAATTCGCTTAATTTCCTCAGTTCCGTTCTGTGACAGACAGAAGTACGTTTAGGAAGAACACGTTCTGAAATGTTCTGTCCTCGATTGTTTTCCGTGGGGAAAAGCCATCAGGCGAGAGCTGTCTGTCTGGCCGATGATTCAGGTGTGCGTCTCTTTTTTTTTTTTTTTTTTTTCTTTTTTTTTTCTTTCTCCTCTCTCTCTTTATCGGCCACTTTACAATCGGTCTGCTTTACAATGTGGGCAGAAAACTGCAGCTTCGGTGTGTGTCTTTGCACAGTGAGCCACGGGGAGTTTGTGATTTTGATCTTTATCTGAATACATAACACTGGCAGTGAAAAACGTACACAAAACAAACAGTATGCATATCCTGTAAGTATGTATGACAGGTGGCATAAATGTCATTTGTGTGGCCTTTTTTTAAAACAAGGAAATATTAGTCAGCATAGGACCACAGAGAGAGATTTTATATCTGTTTTAGTGTCTGTTTCTGTTGTACAGCTATAGAATGTGCGTATATATGTGCGTATATACCGTTACACTCATTTGCTGGTTTGAATGCTGGGAGAACGCAGCCAACCCCAGGTGCCATGTTGTCCCTTTTTTTCCTTGCATAATTTTGTTATTTTTAATGGATTTTTTTGATAAGAAGTGAAAGCTCGAATTAGACTCGACACCGCCCCCCAGCGGCCCGTGAGTGCTATCGCAGCATCTGTATATCCGCAGCATCTGTATATCCTTGTATATCTATATGGGGCTGCACTGACTTGAGACTGGCCAAAAAATACTTTGGATCAATTTCTAAACCCAGTAGAACGAGAACTCAAACTCTCCTGCCATAAAATTAAAGCGAGGCGATCCCTTGGTGCTAGAAGGCCTGTTGGAATTCCATGCCAAAATGTTGGGAATGGCACAGAGAATACTTAGGAAAAAAATGCATTTGGCCAGTAAGAAACCAAGCATGGAAACACATCTTGACTTGAAGTTGTGTCAAAATAGAAAGCCATAATCTGACGGAGTTTGGCAGGAGTCACAAGGTGCGTTGTTTGCAGGGTGGGTATGTTGCAACGCTCCACACAAAGTCACCATTGTGACTGGTCCTGTGCTTAGAATTTACGAAGTTATTCCGGGTAAGCCAACTGTGTCTTGGGACCAAATGGACTTGGAATCTTGAGTTCAGAGGGGAATTTATTATTATTATTATTTTATTCCTCTGGCATTTGTGTTGCTGTAACACAGTACAATGTGAAAGCCTGACAGACGGGTCAATTCAGTTGACTCCCAAGAACCAGCGTCAAACGTGTTGGGAAAAAATTGACAGGAAAAAAGTGTAAAAAGGAAATCACTTCTGAAAATGCCACTTGCTATTTTGTTGTCGCTGTCATCATACCAGAGAATATTTACAAAGAATATTACAAAGAAAAAAAGTTGCCATTATTATTATAGTCTTTATTTTATTTTTTCAAATAAGGATAAAAGAGTTCAAACTAACCTGAACTTCCCTGCTGTACTCTTCACAAGCTGTATATATTATCATAGTTCCGATGAAATATTGTATATGAGTTACTGTCTGACCTGGAGGGTCCGTTGAGGCCTGCCACGTTAAACCCAGCTACTGGAGGGTCATGGTGTGCAGTGGGCCACTCCTGCCACGCACGTTTCAGTGCATTTTTATTGCAATTTTCATTTCTCTATGTATTACCTCATTTCCCCACTAGCGAGCCAAAACAAAAATTTTCGGCAGTGATGAGTTTCAAGCGACCCGACCGGTTATAAGGCAGACAACGCAACGATTTGCAAAGCTGTGACCCTTAGCTGCTACTAACTTACTGCTTAAGAACAGTACCAAACCTACAAACCAGCATAGACACAGTTCCTCCAGGATCTGGGTTTCACACGTTCCTAGACGACTTCACCTCCGCGGGCCGTGAAGTTGAGTCTTGACACCCTTCCCCTCACCTCCCTGTCAGGGGGTCAAGATGTGCTTGGTTGGGTTGGGAGGCTCCTACACTTGGCTAGTTTATCAGATTGGAAATCACTGTGTCTGTCACATGCATGGCTTTTAGTGCATCAGTAGAAGGAAAAGACCAGAAGCCCTTTAAAGTCCAGAGATCTGCTGTGAACCGCTGTCATTCGTGTAAAACCGCCGGGCACCTGCTGTAGACTTGGTTTTAGGAAACGTAATAGCATGTTCACATCCAGGTTTGATGGCCTTCCGGCGGTACGGTTCAAACTGCTTGGGACTGAGTGTGTGTGTGTGTGTGTGTGTGTGTGTGTGTGTGTGTGTGTGTGTGTGTGTGTGTGTGTGTGTGTGTGTGTTAATGTGTTAGAACACTCAGTGTAAATGTTAGGGAAAACACATATAGATCTGAATGATGATTTCATTCCATCTGTCTGTGAACCAGTCAAGTGTCAAATAATATATATACTTATATATATTATCTTCCCTACAGCCTTGATCAAGGTTCTCTGAGGAATTGCACGCTATCATGTTGGTTTGTAGATTATAATGTCAGATGTTTATTATTTTTATTGTACAAGCTGATCCTACTATTACTACTACTAAAATTGATATAATAAAGGATAAATGCTACCTGGTAATTTAATTAATTCAGAATAAAGTGAGATGAAGATATATTGATAACAAGAAGAGAAAAAAAAAACAATATACTATATAAGCAATATGTTATTTTAGTCAATAAAATAGAAATGCGGAAAAAAAATCTGAAAAAAGTGTATGTTTTTAAAAATCCATAAACAAATCCATTGGAAAAATATGTATGTTGCTTCTTTATTTTGTACTGCATTTTAGAAAATGTAAAAAAAAAAAATGTTGAAAAAAAATTGGTCTCTGTCTCTTTCTTGCATATGTACAGTACAGGCCAAACCTTTGGACACACCTTCTCATTTAATGTGTTTTCTTTATTTTCATGACCATTTACATTGGTAGATTCTCACTGAAGGCATCAAAACTATGAATGAACAAATGTGGAGTTATGTAACAAAAAAAGGTGAAATAACTGAAAACATGTTTTATATTCTAGTTTCTTCAAAATAGTCACACTTTGCTCTGATTACTGCTTTGCACACTCTTGCAGTGTTGGGGAGTAACGGAATACATGTACCGGCGTTACGTATTCAGAATACAAAATATGAGTAACTGTATTTTGTTACAGTTTCCGTTTAAATGAGTTACTTATTTTAAAAAAATTACTTTTTTAAATAAATGGATTACACGGTGTTCTTTTTCCTGTTTCATATTTTAGGCTCTACCTCCTCTCTAATTTTGGTAATTCCACGCTGCGCGGACCACGCATAACATAGGTGTTCTGTCGAAACATGCTGCCTATCGAGTTGTGCTATCTTGCGGGTCTGCGCATGCGCAGTCCCTCAAGTTTGCGCTCTGTTTCAGCGCCCATAAATCCATGCTACCCCTAAAATTGTAAATAAATATGATTTAATTCACTATTACACCATGATCTTTATACTCTTACAGTGCACATGGACTGAGTGGGTGTAAGGTGACACGCCACCACCCGGTTTAACCTCGCCGCGCGGAACGGAGACGGCTGTAAATGGCCGCTTTCCGCCGCAAGGAAGGTGCGGTCCTAATCAAAAAGAGGGTCATTTTTCTTGTGCAAGGCTACTTTTTATTTTAACTAAGTGATGGAATATGTTGGTGACCATAACAGTAAATACTTTTCAATGGCATATTTTATGTTTGTCTTCCACTTTTCAGCTTTATAAATAGAAATGGTTAGGGAAAAACAGGGCTTTTTATTATCTGTGATTGCTACATTCATGTAGTTGTAAAAAGCATGACAATATATAAAGTAATCCAAAGTATTCAGAATATGTTACTCACTTTGAGTAACTTAATGGAATACAAACTACATTTTGGGGCATGTATTCTGTAATCTGTAACGGAATACATTTTAAAACTAACCTTCCCAACACTGCACTCTTGGTATTCTCTCGGTGAGCTTCAAGAGGTCGTCACCTGAAATGGTTTTCCAACAGTCTTGAAGGAGTTGTTTAGCACTTGTTGGCCCCTTTGCCTTCACTCTGCGGTCCAGCTCACCCCAAACCATCTCGATTGGGTTCAGGTCCGGTGACTGTGGAGGCCAGGTCTCCACTTTTTGTTAAGTACATAACTGAACTGAACATGTGTTCATTCATAGTTTTGATGCCTTCAGTGAGAATCTACCTATGTAAATGGTAATGAAAATGAAGAAAACACATTGAATGAGAAGGTGTGTCCTGTACGGTATGTGAAATTCTCAATTGTCCTTAAATTTATGTTTAAAAATTATATTTAGGCCACAATAAGGGCTCCTCACGAGATATTCAATTAGATTTTCGCATTTTTCCCCTCTCGGCTTTCCGTACTATAACCCGGAAGTGTTCGTGAGATTTCAGTTGCAGTAGCCGAATTTCTAATGAATTGAATACGCAGGTTGTTTGCGGCAACGCAGCTCGCCACGCTTCGTTCCGCGTTAACATCTCGCCGCGGCTATGGCGAACGAACGGCTGCGTGCTTTGGAGGACGTCGAGAAGGAAATTGCGGTGGTTCTCCACTGTGCAGGTAAAATGGACGCGTGTCGCGGTGCGGATTTGACCGAAGACGAGCGTCCCGCTGAGTGTGGGGATACGGTGTAGAGTAGAGAACTAAATCTATTCAGCAACGTATTCCGTTTCGGCGCAAAAAAAAGGGTGGGGGGTCAAGTAGAAAACGCGAACAGACCTGTGGAAAAGGGTAATTTAGATTTTTTTTTTTTGGTGGTTAATTTGTCTTTTTTTTTTTTTTTTTTACTGCATATCAGCATATTAAATGTAATGGAATGTGAACCTGAATAGGACAGAAAAGGGGGATAGCGTTTCTTTACTAAGCTGATAAAATCCAATTTAAAGTTACCCCATCATTAAAATTTCACTTTATCGCCTATGGTCCTGCAAATGGCGATGTGTATAAAGAGCGCTTTGGTCACTCTGCTTCACGTTCAGCAAGCAACAGCTCAGATTGTCATGGCTGCCCACTGCTCACTCAGGGTGATGGGTTAAATGCAGAGGACAAATTTCACTGTGTGCTGTGCTGCTGTGTATCACGTGTGACAATCACTTCACTTTCAGATTGTCGGATCTGGAATTTGTCCCCCTTATGACGTCATAATGGGGAAAGGGTACCTCCCCTTTCTCCTGCTTTTTCCGCCCAGATAATTTCCCGAATTTTCCCAAAGCATCTGCTAAATAAAGTAAAGTATAAAAGTGACTCCACCAAACATCATGGCTTCCGAACATGTGAAGAAAGTTTATTATTGTCATTGTGAAACACTGCAGCACAGCACACGGTGACACAACAAAATGTGTCCTCTGCTTTTAACCATCACCCTTAGTGGGCAGCCATGACAGGTGCCCGGGGAGCAGTGTGTGTGCACCTCCAGTGGCACCTTGGCGGGTCGGGATTCAAACTGGCAACCTTCTGATTATGGGGCAGCTTCCTTAACTGCTAGGCCACCACTGCCCCATTTATTGCAGTTGCTCAGTGAGTGGTGTGAAAATGAGCACAAATGTATATATTTTTTTATTCCATCACACGAGACTCTGAACAGCCTGAAGGGTTAATTTTTTTTCTGGAAAAATGGCGACACGACTTCCTTTTTGCGGCAAACATTGTGGTGAATGTTGTTGATGACGAAATCTCCACATATGCCTGAACACTTCTTTAGGCCACTCTCTTCCTCATTAGCATTTAAAGCTACAGACACCGACACGGCGCGTCCCGGGGAATCCAGGATCAAAGTGGCTGTAATTCTGCACCACGGCTGAATTTCAGAAAGAGACTTCAGATACAGTATTAGGGGACAAATAAGACCGATATAAAAGCAAAAAAAATCTTTAAGTCAAATAATGGCAACATGTAGTTTAAGTGAGCAAATCGTTTACTATATCAAATATTAATTGTGACCAATGTATTTTAAGTGTTTGATAGTGGTGCAATGGTGGCCTAGCATGTAAGGAAGTGGAACCGTGACGGAAAGGTGCCACCAAGCAAAGCACCGTCCCCACACACTGCTCCCGGGCGCCCGTCATGGCTGCCCACTGCTCACCAATGGTGATGGTTAAAAGCTGAGGACACATTTTGTTGTCACCGTGTGCCGTGCAGCGGTGTTTCACAATGACATTCACTACACTTAACACGACTGAAAATTGACTTATTTTTGTATTTGGAGATTTGTGCCAGATTTCGCCTACATCCAAACCTTGTGTTGTATTTGTGTTTTTTGCTGAGTTGAACATTCAGATTATTCTGTGCTCACAGGAACCATCGTTCTAGAACTTTCCAAAGACAAGCACAACTCCAGCCTCATTGACCGCCAGTTCACCCAGTTCACGGCCTCCGTCAACAGAGTGGAGAATGAACTGAGTTCTCAGATCCGCTACCTGACACAGGTACACACACACACACACACAGCCACGAGCTGAATGTAGCGTAACCTTGTCTTTCAACGAAATGCATGTGACCTGGAAAAGAAACTGATAGATTTTCAAGTGTTTGGGTCATTTATCAGCACATTTCATAATCTTTATTCATCACTCAAACAAACAATTTCCTTTTATTGCCTTTATAAACTTTTACTGTTGAAGTGCTGTAATATTATTTTTAATATTCATTTACATATTATACATAGACGGATAGAAAATGAATCAAAGAATGAACCACATGCTGGGTCTCTTTGTTTAATATTAAAAAGAACAGAGCAGATTAGTTTTCTTTCTCAGTTTTCATATCTTTGTACTGATCATTCACATGCTGCCTGCTAGTTGATGGCATGCCTTGGATTGTGAAGGTTTTTGTATTGCTTAAGGTTGCAACTGGCCAACCTCACGAGGGCTCGATATACTCGGCCCGGAAAGACTGCAAGATGGCGCTGAATCGAGCAGAATACACCCGGATGAAGCTTGGGGAACTTGCCCGGACCTGCGAAATCATGCTGGACCCGCAGACCTGACCTTCCTTTTCCTTACTTTTATTTAAGCATTTTTTAAATTTTTTTTTTTTTCATGTGTCTTCGTTAAAAGCTTTTTCATACTGGATCAATTCTGAATAAAATTTTCAATCACCCAATAATTTTGGATTTGCTGTGTTCTGATCTTGCATCCAAATGATGGTTGTTTGAGCTTTGCCATACATTTCTGCCATAAATGAGAAAAACCTGACTGCGAAAATACACCAACACACAGTTTTGTTGTATTATTAATCACCATTGCTTGGTGATAAAAATGTAGTGACACTTGGGGGAAAAAAAACAAACTAGCTGTTTCATGTGACAAGGTGTCGATTCCTTTATTAAAACTCATGAAACGTTGTGTAACAAAGAAAAAGACTCAACAAAAAGCAAGATGATACCATTTACAACCACAAAAGAAAAACTGTACAATGCTAAAGATGCCGTCTTTTTAATCTTTTTTAATTTTTTTTTATACATTGACATAACCTTTGTACAGAGACGGACTGACCCCGTCTCCGTGCAATGTCACTATTTGTACAGGATGTCGTAGTGCCCCGGCCGGTAGAGCAGGAAGATGCGCGGCTCGCTGCCTTCCGGAAACACGTGGTGGTTGACGGTGCCCCCCTCGCCGCGGTCCATGTACTCCACCAGAATGGACACGTCCAGGGCCTGCGCCAAGGCGATGATGTGGATGTGGTCGCTCTCCTTGGACATGGGCTCCACTTCCTATCGACACCAAGACAAGTTTCTGAACCGTATCGCCACAAACAGCATCTAATTGCAGAAGTGATATATATATATATATATATATATTTTTTTTTTTCTCCGGCTCTATTACATTTATACGTTTTACGGCGACACACAGATCCATGCTGTGAACATTCCAGGTGAAGCAGACCTTCAATATCCTGGAACTGTAGGACACACTGCTGCAATTCACGAGAAATCACTTTGAGTGTTTGTAAGGAAGAATTTACCGAACTTTCCCAACACTTTAAATAAACACGCCTCTCTGCTTTAATCTCGGGCCCTCACTGCCAGACTCTGCAACAGCTTCATCCCACAGGCCATCAGACACCTGAACACCTGACACACACACTCACACTACCTCCGTTATATATTATAATATTAACTAGCTGTAATATTTTCTATTTATGCAATGTTCCATTTTGCACAGCAATATTTGCACTATTTTAATTCTCACTTTTATTATTCATTTCACCTGTTTAGCACTGTCTGCCTCATTGTTGTCTACATGTTTTTTGTTAAATGTTATTCTTGCGCTGTCCCGTTTGTGCCTTACGTAGCCCACTTTGTGTGTGTGCACTTTGTCAGTGCGTAACATTGTCTAATCGTTCAAATATAGCACCAGGTTCGTTATTTTGTTTCACTATGTACTGTCTAACCCTTATATAACTGAAATTACAATAAAGCTCAACTTCACAAGGATGTGTGCTGAGCCCACCATTGTTTGCAACAATCTCGGGCAATGCACAATAATCTATATGCATCTATTTATTCCCCTGCAGGGTCACCTATACATATTCATTTAAATATATTTATATGCACAAATGCTTCAATACTGACTGGTAAACTGTGCACCACTGTCATCCATGTCTAGTGTCTACCAGATATTCTGGGTTTCCACTGTGTACATTGCTGTCTGTGCGGCGCTGACTACAGTCTACTGTGTGTATCTGTCTTAAGTAGCTCCCACAATTTCGTATATGTGCTTCAGTGCAAAGACAATAAAGGCACTAAACTTTTGAAAGTGAAAGTGAAGTGATTATCACTGTGAAACACTGCAGCACAGCACATGTGCACACAACAAAATGTGTACTCTGCTTTTAACCATCACCCATGACAGGTGCCCGGGGAGCAGTGTGTGGGGACGGTGCTTTGCTCTGTGGGACCTTGGCGTCTCGGGACTCGAACCAGCAACCTTCTGATTACGGGGCCGCTTCCTTAACCACTAGGCCACTAATTGTTTAACTTTATTATATTATATTTTAGGACTAATGTGTAATTAAACATTAGAAAATTTCTTTTAGTTCTGTTATTTTAAACAATTATTTTTATTCACCCCAAACAAGGCAATGGGGAGAAAACGTAGAGCATGTATTTAGATGATATTCTTCTCAACATTCTCAAACATTAACCATTTTTTTAAAAGCAGCCCCTTAATAGTGTTCGGGGACAATACGGGTGTGAGACATGACTAAAAATAAACGTCGGATTCGATTCCACCGTTCCCAGTTTATGGAAGTGTGGAAGACAATGCATGGTTACTTGTTGCGTTGTAGCCACTACACCAAGCAGCTCGATGTTGCTGCCCTGATGCACAACGCAAGTCGGGTCAGTTTGAGGGGAAAGAGACTGACCTGCTGGCAGAACTCTTTGACAGAGCGACCTCCTTCAATAAAGTGCTGAAAGAACGCGTGCTCCCTCTGCAGGTATCCCGAGGTCAGCAGCCGCAGATACACCACCACGTAATCCGAGACGCTCTGGTCATTGAAGGAGCTGAGGACATCCCCGAGTGAACCCTGCTTTTCACACAGTTCGATCAGGTCCATGAACTGGAGAGAGGGAGAGGAACGGAGATGAACACTGGACTTATGCATTTCTGATGGCCAATGACTCACGTGGCGCCTCTGATCTCTAATCACTTACGGTATTGTGGAAATCTTCTATGGTAAACTCGGTAAAACCCTGGTTCACCAGGTCCAGTTTGCTTTTTGCTGCCACTGCTTTAAACCTGTGAAAAGAAAAACACCCTGGTACAACCCTGGTACCATGAAACCCACCAACACCATGTGAAGAGCATAGGGTGCCGGTGGCTGATGGTTAAATGCAGAGGACACATTTCGTTGTGTCACCGTGTGCTGTGCTGCAGTGTGTTTCACAATGACAATCACTTTCACCTTCACCTACCTCAGTCTGTCCAACAGTTGGGTATTAATCGCATTCCAAGCCTCCCCATCATTTATTAGGCCTCGGTGGCCTTCGGCAAGTTCTGTCTCTACAGAATGCCAGAGTCTCTTTATATTCCGCGGTAACCCGCATGTGCTTGTTGGGTTCGACGTTGAGCTCCAGCCTCACCATATAACCGTGTGAAAGGCCAGGGCAATAAACCCAATACCAACATCATACTGAGAAGGACCGATATTTACCAATCAGACACACCATAATATTGCTAATTTCATATTCATTCATTCATTCCCAAGAATTCAGCTTTACCTCTGGAGCTCTTTGCCATCGTCTAGCAGCGACTCTAAATGGGAAAACCCGAACGCTCTGTAGAAGCAGTTCCCATCCGGCCGCGTCTTCCGGATGTACGAGTACTTTTTGTGCAAGTCCTGTACGGCAGAAAGGGTACGGGTTTACGCCAAGGTCGTCACCTCATGACAAGAAGCAGCACGGAAGACACGGCGGCGGACTCGCACCTTAATCTTCAACTGGTAGATGGTGTCCTCTTCAGCGTACTCGCCCTGCAGCACGGACAGGTCCTGTCTCTCCGACACTAAAGGATTAGAAGTAGCTATCTGTGGTGGACGGAAAATATAAATACGTTACACTCAACGTTCACTTTAATGGTCCTATATGCCTTATAAAATCAGCATGTAGTCAACTAGTAACATTAAAATAAAAACCCTAAATCCTTTTCAGTGCAAGGCGTAGAGATAACGGTAGTAGCCTTGAAACAAAATCCCAAATGTTTTAGCATAATAATCTGTTCTCTTCCAGAATTTGCTGGGGCAGCCTGTCGGTCCAAAATAGCCAAGACACCTTATTCACATAGAAACATGAAATGACTGCCCCTTTCACTTTTTAATCATTTTTATGTGCGTTTTACATCTTTAGCTGGTCCCTTCCTGGACAACGTTACTTTCGGGCTTTATTAAGAAGAGCCGTTTCATATTTCCCCCATTTTACATTTGACAGGACGCGGTTTTAACATGCAGCCTGCAAGTATAGAGTTGGCGCCGTCCTATACAGTACCAAACTTTCACAACGCATCTCGGTAGAAGCCAGACCCCCTCACCTCCTGCTGGATGCGATCTTGCTGCGCCATTATGGCCTCGTCGTACGCCAGGCAGTTCACTCCTGCAGCGGTGGGCAGAAAACACCGGTCAAAACATGCAGATGGGACAAGGATGCAACTTGAAGGCCTTACACCAAGGATCAGACTTCCATGGAGGAGATGGAGGGGGAAAAAAAAAAAGTTTCTTGGATCAGACAACTTATTTGCAGTCCTTCGGGAAAACGCACACTTAATATCGGTGCGGTGCTACCTCTGCCTTCATGCAACTCTCAGGACAGTTATTGCATTTCTCTGGTTTGGAAAAAAAAAATGAATGAAGGGTTCAGGATGCAAGCCAGAGTTGAAGGTCGGGCGTGAAAACTGCACTCCTCACATTTTACAAGGGCCACCAGTGCCACCCTGCCACAGCACCCACATTCTGCTCCCGATCTTTGGCCTCCCCCATCTCTCCCCCTCGTCCTTCTCAGTTAAAGACCCTGCACTGCTGCCCCCCTGAAATGAGCCGTTCTGCCAGAAGACAAAAAAAAAACACGGACGCACGACACAGCGCTGGTGACTCTCTTTTTTTTTCCTCTTTTCAACCTTGTTATAACACTCACCCTCCATATCTCCCTGTGATGTTTCCTGCTGTTCATCCGCCATCGTACCTCAGCCGAGAAGCCCTCGGTGGACAAGAAAGACGACTCTCATACTTTCTTCCGGGTTGGATCACGTGAGGCAAACGGCGCACTCGATTGGTTAACACCAATGCTAAACCGCGGGACAAAGTTCGGTCCAAATTAAAAGAAACTAAAACAATTACAAACCATAGATATAAAGACTAGATGTCGCATTCGGCCTCTCAGCATGCGTCAATACGGCCGCCGTAAATTGTTGTCCCCTATCGGTCATTTGCTGGTACTGCAGCATGCGGAGTAAGAAAAGGCGCAGAGTCGTCGCTCTCGGTTCGTCCGCGAGTCGATTCACCGGGAACAACTTCCGGCTCACGCTGCACGCCAACTGCGTCGTGGAGGTCCGCACTTGGGGTGTCCTGGCGGCGCTTTTCGGGCGATGTTCGGCCGCCCGCTTCTGCTGAAGAGACCCCGCGGGCTGACGGGCGCAGCCTGTCGGTGGCATCGCTCATCTCTGACAGGTACCGCTTCCGATGACCCCCCCCCCGAGGTCAAATGTTTCTATTCGCGGATCGTCGGTAACACTGTGACCCCCTGAAGGCAGCTGGCACCTTCACTGCTCGCAGGGAAAGACAACTTTCCATTAGGACCAGCTTGAAGTGCATGTTGGTTCAATGGTTCGGAAGGTCCTGAACCCTGCAGACTGGGATCTAGAGCTGCACTTTCGACGCCATGACCCAGCCTTGCAGGCCTCTCACCTAAATTCTTACCCCTGTCCAACTTTCCTGCTTTCAACAGCAGCAAATTTTAAAAATTAAAGTGACATCCCGCCTAGCACACGTTTGAGCAAGGTACGGGGACGGTGGCACCTTGGCGGATCGGGATCTGGACCAGCAACCTTCTGATTAGGGGGCGAGGCCACCACTGGCCCTGTGTTAAATTTGTGGCTAATTGGTGAATTAAAATCCTATGTTTGGTCCGAAGTGGATCAATAGTGATTTGAATGCTTTTTAATTTGTGCGTTAATAAGCTTCTGTGCTTTTCCTTTGCTCTGCTTTCAACCAATAGCGGAGCTCATCGAAAACATGGACAAAAAGGCAACATGGGACCGATTTTACCAGGAGAACATGAGCAAAGGGGAGTTCAGGAACTTTGAGTGGTTCTTCGGCTTTCAGTCGGTCCGGGATTTTGTGCTTCCCCTGCTGCAGGCGCCGCAAAGTCCCCACGCCGTGTCTCGCGTCCTGGACCTGGGCTGTGGGACCTCGGCCCTGGGGCCGTGCATATTCAGGCACTCGCCGGGGCCGGTGGAGGTCACGTGCGCGGATATATCTCCAGTAGCGGTGCAGCTGATGCAGGAACAAGCCAAGCGCTCTTCCGTACAGCCGCAAAACCCGTCGTCCAGCTTGGACTTCCTGGAACTCGACTGCACGGAACTGCACAGACACTTTCTGCCTCGTAGCCTGGACCTGATCGTGGACAAAGGGACCACTGACGCTTTGCTGAGGTCCAAAGAAGGACATGTCAAAGCTGGCCAGATCTTAAAGCAGTGTCTTAGGGTTTTGAAAAGTTCCAAAAGTCTGGTCCAGTTTTCAGACGAGGACCCTGATGCCAGGATGACGTGGCTTGAGGAACAGACCCTTGGGCCCGGTGAACTGGCTGCTGACGTGCTGGTGCAGGAAGTCGGCACCCTAAGGGGCGTCTGCTATTTCTGCTACCAGATAACCACCAGGGCTGCAGCTTAACGGCACTTAAAAAGTCACCGTGGATCAGGTGACCCAAACACATCGTGCACCCGGTCTGTAAGCCACTAATGTCATTTTAAATGAACTAAAGGAATAAAAAAATGTCTGGGGTCCTCTGGTGTGTGGACAAAAATAATGAATGCACATAGGGCTGCAACAACGAATCGATTGAAGCGATAAAAATCGATTTATAAAAGAGTTGGCAACGAATTTCCTAATCGATTCGTTATGTTGCGCGATGCGGAGAGGTTTGATTATTTAAAAAAAAAAAAAACTTTATTTGAGCGCGGAGCAAAAAAAAAACGAGCGGAGGTAGAGGAAAGATACATGGCGGAGGCAGAGAAATCTGCGCGAAAATATGCAAAAGCGACATGGCACGGCACGGGAGCAGCACGGCAATGATCCAGCACCTGAAACGCGTGTTTGAGGAGGAAGAAGGGAGTTCAGCAGCAGGGTGAGTCGCTACAGAATCCTACTAATGTAATGTCCCTGGTGCTGGTGTTTAACTCGCCGCGGAGGAGAACTAGACGGGGACGTACAGCGCCACCTACAGGTGTGGAGGGGGGATGAAACAGCGTTCTCCGCGTGGACGACGGAGGGTGGTAGTAGCCTAGCGGGTAACACACTCGCCTATTGTGTCCCTGAGCAAGATACGTAACCCTAAGTTGCTCCAGGGGGACTGTCCCTGATAAATGCTGTAAATGTAAATGTTTACCCGTCATCCAGCTTGACAGGCATGACAAGTTCGCGTTAGCGCGTTAATAACAGTAGTAAAGCAGGGGTGGTGCTATAGTTACTTTGCATTAAAAGACTAAAGACATGTTTTTATTCACTTTTTTGGACCATTCATTTTTCAATCTGTTGTCATGTATTGCTACACTGCAAAAAAAGCTTTTCTTACCGCGTAATTTTGTCTCGTTTCCAGTCCAAATATCTAAAAAAAAAAAAATCTTAAATCAAGATTACTAGACAAGAAAAATGGCATGAGAAAATTAAGTGATTCTTAAAACTACTGTTAAGATTAAGATTAGTTTTCTTACCCCATTGGCAGATAATTTTGCTTGTTTTAAACAATCACTTAATTTTGAGATGTTTTTTCAGAAAACAAGACAATTTCTTATGCCATTTCATGTGTCTAGTAAATGTATCTTGATTCAAGATTTTTTAGAGATTTGGACTGAAATCAGTTAGAAAATCATTTTTTGCAGTGTGTGTGTGTCAGTGTGAGAGTTTGTGAGTGTGTGCATCTGCAGTGTAGTGTAGAGAACAAGTTCTGACATTCAAACAAATCCTGTTAAATTTTCAGATTTTTTTTTATATTTTATACATGTGTATGTTTTTTGTGTTAGTCAATTTTAATTTTATTTTATTAGCTCATGGAGCAACATGTTTGCACTTTCTAAAGATTGTGGTTCTGTTTTTGAATAAAGGGTTGGAAATGAATGCTTTTTTTTTTTTTTATCCGATTCTACGATTAATAAAAAAAAAATCGACAGATTAATCGATTGTTAAAATAATCGTTAGTTGCAGCCCTAAATGCACACCTACAGTGGGTGGTCCTTAATGCAAGCTTAAATATAGGTGTGTGTGTGGGGTAGTAGGTTGTAGGGTGGTAGCATGGTAGTAGCCTAGTGGGTAACACACTCGCCTATGAACCAGAAGACCCAGGTTCAAATCCCACTTACTACCATTGTGTCCCTGAGCAAGACACTTAACCTTAAATTGCTCAAGGGGGGACTGTCCCTGTAACCCTGTAACTACTGATTGTAAGTCGCATCTGGCGTCTGATAAATGCTGTAATGTAATTGTATTTAATGTAAGTGTGTTTGTATGTGTTTGTTAGGTCACTCAACACATAAACAGGGTGTCTCATATGGCATCCATAGTTCGGACCTTGTGTAGTTTCGATCCGGTCAAGTTTAAATGCTGTGCACCAGTGTGTAGGCTCTCCAGGTTTGGGGGTTTATTTTGTGGTCTGTGCCATGTGTTTCTCCAGTGGACCCAGTTGGTGGTGTGTGCCACCCAGTGACCTCGTTGTGTGGAAGTAGCCTAGTGGGTAACACACTCGCCTATGAACCAGAAGACCCAGGTTCAAATCCCAATTACTACCACTGTGTCCCTGAGCAAGACACTTAACCCTAAATTGCTCCAGGGGGGGACTGTCCCTGTAACTACTGATTGTAAGTCGCTCTGGATAAGGGCGTCTGGTAAATACTGTAAATGTAAATGTGTCACCTCACCGACCTTTGCACGCGTCTGCAAGTGATTAAGGTTTTTTTTTTTGGTTCCTGTTAATGATGTAGAAGCCAAAAGCATGAAGTTTGATATTTCACACTTGCTAAATATTTAATAGGTTTTGGCACATTTTGGACTGACGTTGTGCAAATACAGAAAAAAAAAAAAACACACACACAACAAGTACATTATGAGAATTTTAGTATACGAATCGATGGTACAAAAAGTCGACAGGAATAAGGTGCGTTAAGGTATTTACAGTATGGAGCGTGCAAACATGAGATCCGTATCGAGCATTGAGGACCAGTGGTGTGTAAGTGACATTTCCCGCACATTACAGGAGTTGCTTGACATTCATTTGTGTGCTGATTTGAGTCCTTTTAATTGCTTTCATTTGACATCCACAGTATAACTTCTTTTCACCTGAAATGGCACTTTTATTTGACCAGTTTAGTCTTAACATGAAGTGTCATTAGAACCAAGAACTAAAGAAACAGACTGAATTCACATGAAATCATCTTAAGGTCCAAAATAATTCAGTAGGCAAATGATTCGGTTTATCTGAGAAAATGGCAGAATTTGTAAGTTTTCCAGATTTGACATTTTGCCATCTGCCGCCCCGGTTACTATACGGTGATGCTGTTCTCTATGCGGCTGGGGCACAGGTACAGATATGGCAGTTCCACACCCTTGTTCTGCTCCTGGATGCTCTCGTCGATGTCCCGGAGGTCCTTCTGGAACTCTGCAATCAGGTCTTTTGCCTCCGGTTCGGTGAAGTAATCTTCCACATACTGACCCATAGGGATCTGAGAGGAGGAGCCACAGCAAAAGGAGGATTCCACATTTTCAAAAGCTTTCATCTTCTGTATTACCTCACCATGTACCTCGCTCCACTATAATGGAAGAGCAAGGTGGTCCTTGCTGATTTTGGCGGACCACTCACCGCATCAGGCTGAGCCCGGCCCAAGTGCCATGTGATAGCCATCTCCACACACGATTGGCTGATGTCAGGGAGGGTGTCCATGATCAGCTGCATGTCAATGGCGTCCTTGTCTGTTGGAGGGGGGCAGCGCATGGTGCAGGGCGTGTTGGGGACCCAGGCGCACCAGTCAAACTGGAAAATTAGTGGAAATATATAAAATATTTTAAATGAAATATATATAGCGGCTGGTAGTAGCATAGCAGGTTGGACACATTCGCCTATGAACCAGAAGACCACAAAATCACAGGTTCAAACCCCACTTACTACCATTCATTCCCTGAGCAAGACGCTTAACCCTGAGTGTCTCCTGGGGGACTGTACCCATCACTACTGGTTGTAAGGCGCTCTGGATAAGGGCGTCTGATAACTGCCATAAATGTACATATGGTCATCAACTTCTCTGAGCTTGCAACAAATGCATTACTACACTGCTACCATTACTGATCATTATACCTGTTTTTGGCACCACAGTTTTCAGTTATAGAATAAAATATGCATATTTAGGAAATATATTGGACTTTATGGCATTTGGTCCGGCACTACAAGCAAAAAGAAAGTTTATTGTCCATGCATCCATGAAACCGCTTGTTGGTGCAGTGACCCTGTTACCTGGCCATTGTTGGTGGCAGCATGCTGTGCTGTGGTGGTGAAAATAACCACAGTGAGCAACGTTATCAAATCCGTCTTTGTCGTCAGCTCATGTGGCATCCCTGGGAAAGAAAAAACACAACAAATGCGCACATGACGTCCAGATATCAAACTAATGGCAACAATTGTAATAATGTTCATTTTATTAATGCAAGTAAAATTAAAGCTGTTGCATTTTTTGCATGATAGCGCACGTGAAATAAATTTTATGAGCAACTGACCCAATTTAGGCACATTTGCAAAGCCTTCCTCAGTCACGTCTTTGATCCAGGCCTGCAGCTCTGTGTCCTCTAACACTTCACTGTCACTGGGGTAATACAGGGACACTATGCCTGTAACATATCTAAAAAACAAAATAGATGGGGGGGTGTGAATAACAGAAGACATAACATGTCAAATGAGACCTTTTGTACAAGCCTCTAAGGATCCATATATTTACAGAGTGTCTTACAATCAGTAGTTACAGGGACAGTCCCCCTGGAGACACCTGGGGTTAAGTGTCTTGATCAGGGACACAATGGTAGTAAGTGGGGTTTGAACCTGTGACTTTGTGGTCTTCTGGTTCACAAAGATACTACCACCACTTTTTTGATTTCTTCTTCTGGGAAGGGTGTCTCTATTACCTCTGAATGGCGTCCCAGATCATGAGGGTGTTGTCGCGGTAAAAGTACTTTTTCAGCTTGGACACTCCACGGTCCTGGAAGTCCAGCTTTGGCTGCAGAGAGCGGTAGGTCAGAACCTTGTACTCACGCTGGGCCAGAACCAAGAGCCCGTCACCCCCCGACGACACCACCTGCACAGAAAAACACAGACATGACGTTCGCCACACTGGACCTCTTTCATGAGGTTCACTATCATCACGATCTGTGTTTGCATGCTGCCAAATTTGCATTCGCTGGGATATTTCCCCGCAATGACTGCTTTATTTGTTTGTGCAAGGTGTCAGAACTGTGTACGCCCTGTAGAACCGTCTACTTGTGTTTTAACTCCTGTAGAACGTATAAAGGGCTCTGATCCATGTCTACTGTCCATATCTGGTGTCTGCTACCAAAAATGTTGGCAGAAGACCCTTTAAATCCTTTAATTTGCAACACCGAGCGTCCGTGGAGCAGATGTCTTTTCCCACAGATGCCTTGATCCGACTGGTCCAGATGTGCTGGTCCAAACGTAACTCGCTCTGCACAACAATTAGTCTAAAGGCCCTATTTTCAAAGCCTTAAAACAGACACAGCGGACGAGGCTCATGTGCAGATTTCCTCAGGAATTACATATATAAATTTAGACAAATAGACAAAAACCTTTCATTGACTAACAAACTCTGATAAAACCCAAATTCTTCATCTAAATCCCACTTTCATCCAAATATGTCATACGTTCAGAGAAGCACTAGCAGATTTGTCAGATACCTGAAATGATCTAACAATACACATAAAACAGCCGAACCGATCGGATATTCATTTAACTGCCACCCTGCCTCAGGACTCTTCCGTCCGCCTCGTCCTTCTGTTCTTGTTCATTAGTGGACATCCCAAACGCAATCACATTCGCTACTCAACCAAACAGTTCACAGTTTGATTCTCAGACCCTTAACAACTGGCCATTTCCAACTTGCCAGGAACCATTATAACCAGATGGTCAATGTAATTAACGGCAGCTCTCAGCGGTTTAAATGCTACGACATGTGGACACAATACTGTGCATTCATTATACACGTTATTTTGTTGTCTTGTCCAATCAGAATAAAGATACAGGAACTCCTTGAATATAATGCGGCTGATTTGACAAACCCTTTTGAAGATGCCGTCTTTGGCGATGAGCTGGGTTCGTGCCCGGCAGTTAATCTCCAGCGTGTACCTCAGGTGGGGCGTCAGCAACTACAGAGGACACACACACACACACACACACACACACATCTTATCTGCATCTTATCTGATAAACTGATAAGGAGGACTGCAGGGTTAAGTTTGCCAGGCGGATGAGCACGAGGCATGAGGCATGTCAGAACCGGACGGAATTCCTCTCTCACCTTGTAAACAGGGTGGACGGCTGGCAGCTGCCTCATCGTAGCCACGCAGAACACCTCCACGACCAAGTGGGTCCGCAGCAGGTGAGACAGCACCTGGAAGACCTGGAACTCAGCGTGACGGACCCACATCTTAGCCAGGAGCCAAGCGAGGGGGGGGTCGCTTGGCAGGAATACAGGCGTGTGCCGGCGTGGTTTCTGTTCCAGCTGAGGGGAGCAACGGTTCAGTGAGTTTCAACCAATAACGACGACGGCAGGTTTTCAGTCCATGTCGGGCCGTGACACTTTGATCTAGGACTGGATTTGGAATGTAATATTTCAAGTACAGGGCCAGCATTTCATTTCAGATTCATGTCGTTACAGCATTTATCAGACGCGCTTATCCAGAACGAATTACAATCAGCAGTTACAGGGACAGTCCCCCCCCTGGAGACACTCACGGTTAAGTGTCTTGCTCAGGGACATAATGGTAGTAAGTGGGATTTGAACCTACCACCAAGATCAAGATCAAAATAATGAAGCAGATGAAGAAGGGGGGTAGCTGGTGGAAGATGATGATAGACCTTTCACCTCAAAGAGGAAGAGTGTGGAGAGGGTAAACAGGATGAAGCTCTTCCAGCGTGAGCTTCAGAAGGAGAGGGAGGCTCGGATGGACCGGGACTGCCCAAAAGCTCCAAGAAAGCAGCGAAAGAGAGAAGGCCGAGGCGGAGATGGAGAAGGAAACCGCAGTCTCGTGCCGAACTGAAGCGCCGCCTTGTGGCAGTAACGTTTATCAAAGGTTGTGGAGAAGATGGAAACGAGGCAGCAGGAGCGTCAGGAGGTGATGCAGGAGATGGAAGGGATGAGGCTGGTAACGGCCTAGCGGCGAACACACTCACCTGTGAACCAAAAAACCCATTTACAACCACTGTGTCCCTGAGCTGGGGGACTGTCCCCCCCTCCCAGTGGCAGGGGGACTGTCCCTGTAACTACTGATTAAATGTCACGTAAAAAAGAACAAGAAGTGGATGACATGAGAGCAATCTTCTCACACCCCTCCTTACCGATCCACAAGCAGCATTCATCTTCCATAGCATGTTTTATTCCCTGGTGGACTTTCACTGTGTGGTGTGATGGTTTGTGGGTATTATTACAGGGTAGTTGCCATGAGTGGTGACTGTACACTAGTGTATACAGAGTGTGTAGTGTGTGTCTGTGTGTGTGCGTGTACCTGTATGGCGATGGGGATCAGGCCCTGGTCCGGGTGTTCGTACAGCAGACAGAAGGGCGCGGCTATGTGCTGCCGCTGGTTCTTGATGACGTTGGTGGGGAGGCTTTCTATGATGGCGTGATCCACCAGGTAGACGTTACCGTCCTGAGAGAGCGAGCGAGAGCTTCAACCAGAATTCATTAGATGATTGCAGATTGCAAACAGGCGTGAAAGTGGCACCTGCATCTCTTTCTCCAGAGTGGTGTTGGGCTTGAGGAAGATCTGCACCATGTCCCCAGTCACACGGAAACCTGGAGGGAGCTTCTGGACCTGATGGATCATTCGAGGGTTTGAGCCGTTCAGGAACTGGAAGGCGAAAAACCAGTCCTCCTTCCAGTGCTCCATGGTGTACTCTGGAGGTGGGTGGATGATAGCGAGAATAAGTAAAAGCGGCTGGTAGCTGCACGGCTGCTATAGGCGTGAACCGATGACGTTCATCACCAGCGATGGGACTCCGCAGCTTCCAGAAGATTCGCTTGAAGTCGTCCAGGTCGTTCCAGGACTTCCCGAATCGAATGACCAGCTTCTTTAGTGAGAGCTCTATCAGTCTTTAAAAAAAAGATTTTAAAACATGAACACTCAATACCACTAGATAAGACACGTTCTGGGAAATGGGCTGAACAGTGGATTAAAAACTAGGGCAGGGAATAAAAATGAAGAAGTGAGGGTTGTGATGATGAAATGGTGAAACTCACGCGTAGTGCAGGGAGGATTCGAAGTCGCTCCTCTTCTCGTTGTCGAAACGCATGTCCTGTGGCAGGTCAGCTTCTGTTTTGGCATCAATACACTTGGGGATGCCCGGTGCCCATGCCTGCCACCTAACACACACACACACACGCACGCGCACACACACACACACCAAATAACACAAAGAATGAAAGTTTATGTTGAGGAAGGTGACGGTGTGAAGGGTGAGTAAGGGGTGGGGGTGGGGGGTGGGGTGCATACCTGTACGTATTCTGTCTCTCCTGAAGCTCCGCCTTCCTGTGGTTGAGCTCCTGAGGCAGTGAGTCCTCGCTCCCTCTTTTTGCTTTTGGAAATGAGAATAATAAAAAAGGAGCTTGAACAATACTGGGCACACCAGTATAAAACTTAATACTTTATTTTTTTGTTAAATTACACAAGTCGGCAAAACCATGAGAATAAAAAGACACCCAAAACAGCTGAAAACAAAGAAAAGCGATGTCAGAAATATGTTGTAATGTTATCACCGCAGCCCAGGGATGGGACTCGTCACCTGCGCCCTCTCTGATCTCCAACTTCACATTCCCCACCAGCCAGCGGTAGCACGGGAAGGTCAGGACCCCGCCGGCCCCCGGCGGCTCCACCACCACGTAGCGACAGAACCAGTTGTCCTCCACCCAGTAGCGCTGCTTCTCCAGCTTGACCAGCAGGAGGCGTCCCAGAGGGGCCGAGGACTTCACAGTGTACTGATCCACCTGCGACGCGGAAACGGTTCATTTCTTTTATTGCAAAAACTGTGGTTTTGTGTGTTGTCAGGACTGACAAACTCAGATGCTCATACACCCATGTCTGTTAGTCACAGGAATGTGAGGAATGTTAAAGCGCGCTCACACACACACACACACACACACACACACACACACACACAGCTATACAATCAATGCATAATGCAGTTTAGTCGGAATCTTTACACTGTAACTCATTTTTACATTCAAATTCAGCTATACTGCGTTAGTATTCATAGCCACTGCCCAGTCACGTCTCTTTGAACATGAAAACTTTCAGTTTTAGCTGTTTTATTTTAATTTTTTCCCACTAGCCATGTTCCCTTTTTACCTCGTTTTTTTAAATAATAAGAATCTTGAAATTATTACACCATTGTGCTATGCAAGAACACACCCGTATACACACACCTGACTACACAACCTTTACAAACCATCAAACAAAGTGCAAACACACGCCCACACTCACCGCTCCCCTGCAGAAATCAAGTCCCGGGTTGTCCAGCAGCGTCTTCTCGCTCTCCCCATTCTCCCCAACCAGAGTCACGTAGATGTAGTTGTTGGTGCCTGAGTACTCAGAGGTCCCTGTAGCCACTGTCACCTTATAATCCATCTGTACACACACACACACACACACACGATAAATGTTCTCACCCAGAAACCCTTCCATTCACCAACCACAAGTTCCCGTCTGCTGCAGTAACGCAGGGCGGAGAATCCTAGATGACTTCTTAAAACCCAGCCGAATTGTGAGATTGGGTGCGATGCTCCAGTAACTGTGACTCCAGACTGTCCCGTCCATGGTGCATTTCAAGCACATTTATCAGACGTACAGTACAGGCCAAAAGTTTGGACACCTTCTCATTCAATGTGTTTTCTTTATTTTCATGACCATTTACGTTGGTAGATTCTCACTGAAGGCATCAAAACTATGAATGAACACGTGTGGAGTTTTGTACTTAACAAAAAGTGGAGACCTGACCTCCACAGTCACCGGACCTGAACCCAGTCCAGATGGTTTGGGGTGAGCTGGACCGCAGAGTGAAGGCAAAGGGGCCAACAAGTGCTAAACACCTCTGGGAACTCCTTCAAGACTGTTGGAAAACCATTTCAGGTGACGACCTCTTGAAGCTCATCGAGAGAATGCCAAGAGTGTGCAAAGCAGTAATCGGAGCAAAGGGCGGCTATTTCACCTTTTGTTAAGTACATAACTCCACGTGTTCATTCATAGTTTTGATGCCGTCAGTGAGAATCTACCAACGTAAATGGTCATAAAAACAAAGAAAACACATTGAATGAGAAGGTGTGACCAAACTTTTGACTGATCTTCCTCTGGAGAGACACTGTCGGTATGCTGATTTTAAAACTGCATAAATGACAATACAACTGAGGGGAGACACTATTTGGGACATGTACACCCCAAGTCTGTTTGCAGGATTTAAAGAAATAAAAGCACGAAGGGAGCGCTTGCCAGGAATCTTTATCTGAGAGAGCAGGAACTAACTGAGCACACAGCCGCCTTTTTTTTTTGTTTGAGCGTCATTATTTCTGTCACCCAGAAGACAAAACCTACAAACGTACAAAGTTAAAAATGGGAAGGTCCCGTGGCGACGATGCATAGCACGCATTACAAGGCCTGTGTGAAGTGTCAGCAGTCCCACCTACAGGAATACCTTTCACTAACCCGTAACGCGGAACGTCATCATTCTTCCAGAAAGACCCGAATGAGCCGCTCAAGTCACTTTCTCACCACGCTGGAGGACGACTTCTTTCTGCCCTTCCTCTCGGCCTCCCTTCGGGGTCTCTGTCCAGTGGGCCCTCACACTTGAGGTGCGGTATGTAAACAGGAAGGATTCCGTTTTTGGGGTCCAAGCTCTTCTGCAAGCGTGCACGGGTTGCAGCAGACTTTATTTGCAAGGACTTGTTTCCACATACTTCCTGAGGGGCAACTCACGCCCTCGACTGAAAAGGCTTTTTCCCACTAGACCAGCTGCGAACGGGCCAGGATCCCGAAGAACCTGATCTCTCCCCCCGGCACCGGGACACTTCCCGGCTCAGATGCAAAAAAAAAACGCAAATGTGTGTGAGCGCGTTTACCGAAAGCTGCGAGAACCTGTTACGTGCGTAATCTGCATTACAATTCCAGGATTGAGAGTAACACGAACACGTCAAACAACGCATGCGAGCTCTCTTACCTCAGACGTGACTTTTCTTACACCGGAATGAGCTTTTAGAAGCTTGGCTTTCTTCCCCTCATCAGAAAAGGATCTTCTGCAGATCTTTTCTCACCACATCGGCAGCTCAGAGTGCTCTTGGTGCTCAGCTCGCCCTTCTCTGCAAGGACCTCTTCCAAAATGTCCATCACACATGCAGACGTGTACACACACACACACACACACACACACACACACACAGGAGGAGTTTACACAGTCTTGTGCTCGTTTCCCCCCTCCCCCTCCGGTTTAAGGAAGTGGTCCCGGCGAGCGGCGTGGCTCGGCCCCGGCTGCAGATAAGCATCTGCGGCATGCAAATCGAGCCGAGCCGAGCCCCACAGACCTCTTCACCGTCCGCTCCACAGCTCCGTCCTGCTGAAGAAGTGAGGTGTAACACGAAGGCCACACAAGACGGGGGGACATTCAACCGCGAACGCTTGTATCTGGAGATAAAATGTCGGCATGTTTTAACAGGTAAACCGGGGAGATGTTCCTGCCTTGGTCATGACGATTGCTGCGAATTTCCTTCAGAAGTTGACATTTGACCTTTGACATTATAAGATTTTTCAGTATTTTCTTGCACTGTTTGAAAAGTAGTATTTTGGGGGTGTGGCCACTAATATCAGATTTGCCAGTTCTCCAATCAGAACGCTTGAATTAAGCCCTGCCAACCCTGCATGTTTGGTTGGGTGGTGGGGTCACATTGAAGGTCACTGTCACGGCTTGTGTGACTTAATGAAACGAGGGGCTTTTCATCGCCCATTTTAGACGAACATCATCTCCTGGGCTTTAGAAATAGTTACATGCCAGGAAAGGTAGTGGTGGTCTAGCAAGCAAGGAGGCGGACTCATAACTGAAATGTTGCGGGTTCGAAGCCACTGAAGGGTACCGTCCCCACACTTTTCCCCGAATGATGAGTTAAACGCAGAGGACACATTTCACAGGACGAAATTAGCAAGCATTCATGTCAGAAAATGCCCCAAGACGTCCTGTGACAACATGCGCCATGTCCTCAGTCTTATACAACACGGGGAAATCATGGCCCCTGATCCACACGTCTATATACACACACACACACACACACACACACACACACACAGAGGTTTCCGTTTCTCAGATGTGGCACGGAAACAACTAAAATCTCATCACCATGAAATGTATTTTAATAATTCACAGCCAGCAACGACATTAACCTCAGAATGATCCTGGTTTGTAGACTTTGTAGACTTTGCAGGTCTCTAGATTATATAACTCTCCTAATGACTTGACTGTTTTCTAAATTACACAGATATGATATAGTGAGTGTGCAAACTTGAGGCACATTTTGCAACATTGCAAATAGAAAATTTTTGTGTGACATTAAATAATACTGTATAATCTTCTATCAAAGAGGAGGAATGACTTTTAGTATTTAAAACAATTTAGTATTGACATCATTGCACAATAAGTGTGCATCTACTTTCATGTTCCTGTGCAGTTGTCATTTGCCTTCTTTCC
The DNA here is from genome assembly GCF_900700375.1 of Denticeps clupeoides. Taxonomy (NCBI): domain Eukaryota; kingdom Metazoa; phylum Chordata; class Actinopteri; order Clupeiformes; family Denticipitidae; genus Denticeps; species Denticeps clupeoides. The sequence goes on from NC_041707.1 coordinate 34,352,934, forward strand.
CTTGTTCCTGACCAATGGTAAAATCAACTCTGTGCTCGATGGGATGAGCACATTTTTATTAATTTTAAGAATTTAATACCACATTCCAATCTACAGCAGCTGTGTTGCAAAGTTGATGTCACCATAGTATAATATTGTATGCAGTCCATGGATTTTGTGTACTTTCAGGTACATATAACCTGCATGGATTCATGTATTTACAAAATAAACATTACATTAAGAGGTATACACATATACCGGTTTCAATATATGGTTCATATGCATTTTTTTTTTCCTTTCATCCCTTACCCAAACCTCCTAGAAAGCCTGTACAGCTGTAGTGAAACACAATCTGAATCAAGTCTGCTTGTATTGGGACAAAACCCGAATTTGCCCTGTTTATGGTAGATGCAGTTTAACATTCTTTTTTTAAACAAACAGATTAATTTGCATATTGTTAGATCGCCTATAAGGGATCTAGTATTTATTTTTAATGAGACCTCAGGTTAGTAAATGGGATAGGATGACTTCTTATTGTGCAAAATTAGGTTTTAACATTTGAACAACCAGCAGGTTCCTTTCACATTTCTCAATGTTTATTTAATTTGTAACAAAAGTTTAAACATAACCACTAAAGATCAAAGATAAGACTCATTCTTTACGAGCCACGGCCTTGGTTTTTACACCATGATGTACTGTCACAGTGACCATACAGCATACATGGAAACTGAGGGGGACAGGAAACAACTTTCAATGGTTATTTGCATTGAAAATGTGATATTTTGTGTGTGTGAGTGGTGTGTGTGTGTGTGTGTGTGTGTTGGGGGGGGGGGGTTCAGGAAGTTCGACAAATATGATCTTTGAGTCCGTTCATCTCAGTCTAAGAGCAGGATGGATCAGAAGAGGCATTCTCCTCTTCATCAGGTGAACACGCCACGAAGGCGGCCAGCATGGACTCCATAGCTTCATCATGAAACTGAGGAAAGGGTCAGAAGCACATAGTGCAAATCACTTAGTAGATTTCAGTCAATAATACACCACAAACCAGATCCTATAGTACCTTTCCTTTCCGTATCAATTGCTGCTTGTAAATTTGTTTTGGTGATCGGTGAAATATGTTGTAATTTTTTTTTCTTCCTAATGTTACATTTTTAATGAAATGTTAATTTGATTTGCAATTCTCAGATTCAAAAATGGATGCTGATGAGGTGAAACAAAGGCAATATTCTAAACCCACTCATGTCCATTCCCTCTTAGTATAGCGCTCCAGGCCGGCCATTTAAAACGCTGTACTTGTTGGCCCTCCTATAAAATGAGCCCAAACCAATCTGCATCACTTTTTAAAATAGAGGTGCACTCATCGTGAACTTTATGAACACTGAACAGACATTCCACATTCAGCATGTGTCACACATGCATCTGGGTTAAAAATGCTAATTACTAGTACTAAATTAAAGTACAAATTAAGACTTTTTTTTTTTTTGCTCATTCAATTCAGTCTCAGCATATTAAAAATGCTGATGTTCGCCTTTGAAGTTCAATTTGAACTTGCAATTGAACTTACCTTTTTCTTCTCAGTGCTCTGCTCAAGAGTTTCCTCCTCCCGATCTTCCATCTTTCTCTTCATCCCTCTGGAATCCTCCTCTTCGTCTTTTTCCTCTCCTCCTTTTTCCGGCTCAGCCCCCTCCGCTGCAACCTGCGGCTCAGATTCCTCCCGAGGGGCATCAGCTCTGCTCTGGGTGGGCATCTCTTCCTGGTCCAGCCCCACTGACTTCTGATCCTGACCTCCGACCTTTGATTCGTCCTCTTTGCACTCTGGTGGGCTGGCCTCCTCAGTAACAGCGGTGAACTCTGCTTGGGATCCTTCCTGTTCCCATATCCTCACTTCCTGCGAGCCCAGCTCCTCGCCAACCTCCTGGTCCTGCCCGTCTTTTTCCTTCTGTTGCTCTGAAGCTTCCACCTCCACTTCTCCAGACTTCTCCTTCTCCAGATCTTCCTCCTCCTCCTCCTCTTCCACTGGACCTCCTTCTTCCAGAGCCTCAACAGCACTGCTCCCTTCCATCTCTTCATTGCCCTCATCCTGTGCTTCAAGTGGGAACATCTCTATTCCTCGCTGCTGCTGCTCCTCCTCCTCAGACCCGATCATCACCTCAGTCTCTGGCCTTCCCATTGGCCCTCTCCTGGTCACTTCTTCAAGAGTTGCGAGGTCCTCTGCTCCCTCCTCCTCCTCCTCCTCTTCCTCCTCAATCTCCTCACCCTCCTCCTCTTCTTCATAGTCACAATCCTCGTAAGTCCCTTCTTCTTCAAATTCACTATCTTCTTCCTCATCATCTTCATCCAGGCCTTCCTCCTCTTCGTCCTCCCCGAACTCGTCTTCATCCTCAATCTCCTCCTCCTCTTCATCTTCCTCATCTGAGCTGTTGATGTTGATGACCGTTGTGTCTTCCTCGCTGGGCATCTGCTGCGGCGGCATCAGTCTGGTGGGTGGGGCTGACTGAGCTGGCATATCCAGCAGCATCGGCCGGCCCATCTGCGCCTGGACGCTACCGGCGGGCCGCGGGTTCATCAGCAGATGAGCGCCACTCGGAATTAAATCCATACCTATCGAGGGCACGATGAGCGAAGGAAGAGCTGATGTCAGCTGTGGGGCACGGACTGTGAAGGAGTTGATGCTGTTGGGAGCCGGGGGAGGGACCGGCGGAGAAGATGACGATGGCAGCTCATTGGGGAGCGATGCATTGCCAGTGGCCACAGCGTCGCCCGTTGGCTCTGGAAGAGTTACCCCAGGCACAGCAGCTGCTCCCTGGGAAGGCACAGGTGGTGCGGAGGGGAGCGACTGGCTGGTGTTGGTGACATCCGCGCCCTCGGGCATCAGCGTGCCAGGCGGCACGATGACCACGCTGTCATCAGAGTCGCTCTCAAGCGAGATCTCCACATCCTCCGCCTCCTCTTTGTCGTATCGGATGAAGACCTGCCTCTGGCCCTCGGGCGGGGGGAGGCCCGTCAGTTCACTCTGCTGTGCTGGGGACAAGAGAAGGTCTGCTGGGGTGGCCGACGCCCCCACCGGGGTGGTTAATTCGGAAGGGGCCAAGGGCAGGTGGTTCTGCAGTGAACGCATGAGGGCAGAGGTACCGAGGGTTAGGGGGTGTCGAGCAGGGAAGGGGGTGCCCGGTGCGGGTCCGCCCAGGATGCTGGGAAGGGACATGGTGGGGTTTTGGGATGACGGGAGAACAGGGGCTGTGGGGGTGGGTTTGAGGGTAAGTGGGGGCAGCGGGAGAGCAATGGAAGGTGTTCGGGGGTGGAGCAGACAGTTGCAGATGGTCAGGGCTTCTGCACAGAACGAGGAAACCTGAGAAAGCAAGAGAGGGTCATATTCAGAATGCATTTCAACACACTTTCACCCAAACCTACAACCGAGGCAAATAGACAGAGGGCTATTGGTGCAAAAACTACCCAAACAGGTTGCTCGAGTTGGCATAATACACCCCGGATTATACACACAAAAGCGAACAAGCAAAACTGATACGGTCACGCAAGACAAAGGAAATCAAAAGGAATCTTCAGGGGCTGTCCTGGAGCGACCCTGCCAAACGAAAGCTGATAATGTTAACAAAACAACGCCCGCAAAGGCAAATAAACCTTGATGCATGCCAATCGAGTTAATCAAGGGTTAAAGTTTAATCCCAATACCAACAGAAAGTTAAGACTGAAAACGACTGATAACTGTGACTCAGCGTCGAAGCTACGGCAGTGATTACGTAGGAGGAGCGGAAAGTTTCAGCGTTAAGATATGTGATGCAGCTATGACGTGACCTCTAGTGATTTAAATGACTGCAAGCAGACCAGTCATTTCCCCCCATTACACACTAAGTGAGGGTAACCCGACTAAGATAGTCTTCATTACACACGTCTAGACCCATGACCGCTTTACACCCTCGCGTTACAACTGTTCAGTCTCTCTGGAATGTGGGTGGCCTAGCCGGTAAGAAAGGAGACTCCGAATGGGTAGCAGGTTTGGATCCATAACCGCCAAGGTGCCACTGAGGTCCCCTTGATCAAGGTACCGTCCCCACACATTGCTCCCTGGGTGTCTTTAATGGCTGCCCACCGCTCACTAAAAGTGATTGGGGAAATACAGAGGACCCGTTTGGTTGTGTCTGACTGTGCTGTGCTGCTGTATATCAGAATGCAATAAAAACAATCATTTGAGGGCTGAATGCCCTCAAAAACAAACAAAAAATCCCTTTCCTTCATTCTAGCGCATTGTAAGTTCATTCTCAGACTGCTTTTCAACCACTGTGGCAACTAAATTAAAGTTTTTTTTTTTTACGTGCCGTTTCAGAGACTAAGATTGAGTCATTTTGAAGAATCGAATGCATGAAACATATTTATATATTTTTTTTGTATCCGGAGAAAGTGAGGTATGTTTGATGAATGTTTTTTTCCCAGTTACCCAGTTTTTGCCTTCATGGCTGCATTCACTATTGTCATCAAAAGCCCCTTGAGATGCTCATCAGCACCAGGGAATGATAAAGTGTTCAGCATAAGCAGGGTTTCTGCAGGGTTTAAGGAAGCCAAATGTAAGACTTTTTAAAGTCCTTTAAGGCCACAGACACCCTGATGCTCTTCTAAATTATTATTTTATATATTATTAATATATACACATTTTCCTTCCATTTTTTTTGCCTTTGTCAAGGTGAACATTCTCATGTTATGGCAAGACACACAAATAACAACTTCTTTGTTATTTGTGAGTCATTTCTGGCTGTTTTGGATATTGGTGACATGGACTGTTGCTCATGACTGCATCATGGATGGAGTTGGCATCATAGGAATCACCCAAAAATTTCAGGGCTGTTTTTTTCCCCCCACACTCAGGAGGTGAGCAGAATAACACTTTTCAACACATAACTTGTTGGCCCCTGGGCCCAGATATATAAACAGTGTGCTACATAATAACCCATATCATCATTATTGTCAATTAGAGTCCATTGGTATGCTCCCCTGTGAATAATTTTTTAAAGTAGTGATTTTTGTGTAAATAAATAGACAGCATTAAGACGTGAGATGAACAAACCCAGTATAAGCCTATATTTTCAGTAGCATCTGTGTGCAGAGCACCAGAGTTCTTGAGGCCCTAAGCCTGGTAGGCATGTTCAGTAATCCACCCCTGCTAGTCACTTGTCTACCCACCTATTGCTTGTAAAAGACTACAGCCAAGAAAGGTCAGAAGGTGGCAATTATATAAACTAGGAATTGATTAGTAGTCATTGACTAAAGGACACAACAACTCTAACATTTATTCAAAATTCTGTAGGGAACATTGTTGGATGCCACCATTATGTGTGTAGCTTGAGTCAGCATTAAGATGAACTATTATCTCAAGCCAGATCATCCTGTCTCACGCTCCTTGGTTCATGACGCTGGAGAGAACAGATCTCCTGAAATCACGAGCTTATGAATTAATTTGCCTAATTAATTCATAACCACTCATTTGGGCTTACCCTTACCCTACATACTAGACGTTTTGTGTTTGCAGACCGGCAGTGTTGCCAGATGTGTGATAATGAACACATTTGTACCACAATTTTACCCTTTGTACGATGTATAATTCCAAAAATCTCATAATACACAATCATTTTACCCCTTAACTTAATTTTTATGTCATTTCATTAGCACAAGGTACAGATCTGTTTTCATCTGATATACTTGGTTTAATTATGCTCACATTCCTACACAGCCAAACAATGCACAATGTAAGACAAGGTGATGCTCAAAGTAAACAATGATGAGAGGTTTAAGCGTTCAGGCAAAACACCAAACTGAACAAATCATTTTAGAATCGAAAAGGTACAAGTTGCATTATAAACTATAATATACACAGTCTATGTGTGTTATTGAAGCAGACTTTCTGAGCAATTTCAGAAGCAGAGGGGTCGCTGGCCGGGGATATTTCGGCGTGGGACGAGAACCATGTGATAGTCTGCTGGGGGGTTCTCGCACAGTGCACCAAACAGGACAGGTCACTCGCATGCTGCGCTTAAGTAAACCCCCGAAGTAAGCAGTGCACAGTGACTGGCAGACTATTGACAGATTGAAGGCTTGTTTCATTTGATGTATTGTCTCTGCAGTATTTTTAAGACCTTTAAACTCTATTCTTTAAATCTAATGTTTAAAGCCTTAATTTGTGAAAATCCAATTTATCCAATTTTTTTAAGGATCCAAGGAAACTCTGATAAAATGGCCTTTTGGAAACCATCCCCATTGCAAAACTTTATGTGATGGGAGAAAACCCTTTTTTGTTTATTACGTAATCTGTGTTATTTCAATGTTATTTCATAGTCTGTGTCATTTTTGTTCTATAACAAATGCAAGACCCAAAAGTAGGTGTGTAGGTGTGTCCAAACTTTTAATGACTAGTTAATGTAAACTCAGAGGTAAAGAATATTGGACTATTATTTTAAAAAAATGAACTAGTTCAATAAATGTCTATTTTCTATCTGAGACATAATGCTTTAACCACATGTTTAACCACAAAACTAAAATAAAATGAACTGCAGCCAGCCCACAGCTATTGCAAATGTGCAATGTGTGTCAGCATTCTGGTTTAGAGGTGAGCTTGCATTTCAACCTTTCATGTTGAAATAATTACCATACTGGCCTAAACATATGACAAATTTGCCTTTTGCAAGTGTACACTCATTACAAATTGTAGGTTTTGGCGCCACCTACCAATATTTTTGTCTAGACCCCAAGTTTTGAGTGGGGAAAATAATACTTGGTTCAATTATATAATACTGTTCTAAGCACAGTGTGATACTGTGTGAAGGATCTTACCATAAGGCTGCGGTCTCGGCGGCCATGGCTGAATATAGAGACAGCACAGGCGAGCGGTGGTGGCCAACGAGGGGAGGGGACAAGCAGGAGGGCCAAGAGCAGGCGGTAAAGTTCGCGCCGTGGATGTGCACTACCATACTGGCCACTTATACCCCCAACCTCACCCACGGCCTGCTGCTGTTGGAGACGCACACAGAGCGGGACCACCATATCCTGTAGCTTCTGAGTGGGGTCACACGGAGAAAGTCAAACACACACAAACAATTGGATGACTGCAAATAAAATCTATGTTTGGAAAACAAATCAAAGATGAAAATAAATAAATAAATAAAAAATAAATAACATACAGAAGGAAAGTGTTTTCTAGCATGAAAGGTCTGTTGCTGTACAAAGGTGTGAATAATCAATAAAACAGCCCAGCCACTTCCAGGACTGTATGTTAAGATTAGTGCATAGAGGCTATTTTTGTGTTGTAAATGTTTCTATCAGTTAAAGGTCCCCTATTATAAATTGTTCACTTTGTAAGATTATTTAACATTAATATGAGTTCCCCAAGCCTATCTATTGTCCTGCAGTGGCTTGAAATGGCTATATGTATAAAGACTGGTTGCCAATTCTGCTTTAGACTGAGGCAGCTCAGACGGCCACATCTGGAATTTTTCCTATGTAGTCATAAGGGGAAAGGTTACCTCCCCTTTCTCATGCTCCACTCAAAAGAATTCCCCACCCCTCCCCAAAAAAGGTATCTCTACCGGCAGTCATGGCTTGCAAACAAGTGAAGTATTGCAGTTGCTGTATAATGATAAACTACTCCCAGAATTCATAGCTGAAAGTGACTGTTAATGCGACATGCATGCTTTTATTTGTATATGTATATGTTGGACCAATGAGTGTAATGCACAGCACTTACCTTATGCAGTTCATCCTTCAAAAGGGTGCCACTGGTAAGAACAATCTGTCGTAAAGCTGCATTAAAAAAATTATATAATTTGCATTTTCCAAAAAAAACTTGAGTATTTCCTCAAAGTTACAGAAACAAACCTCTCAGAGCAGACAGACAAGTGTCCTGATTGGCTATCGTATCACCCTTCCTCTGCAGTGAGACACCGCCTGTCTCTCCAATCCCCAACGCCTTTGGTCGCCGTGGCCCTGTCTTCCCGCCAAGACCAACCAGGTCAGAGATGGCTGCTGCTGACTGTCCGGAACGGAGCTGTAGATGGTGAAAAACTTTTTCTATTTACATCAAACAGAAAGCATTTCAATGACACGGTGATTAAGTTGTTCTACAATTAAATATGCAAATATGTTTTATGCAAACCTTGACAGCTTCTGAGCCCGGGGTGACGTCACCCATCAGATGAGAGAAGAGGAGTTCGGTGTGGGTGGAACTTCCCTGCAGCACAGAGGCAGAAGCTCCTCCCACTCGCACCCACAGTTCCAGCGTGTGGTACAGACACACCCGCACTGCACTGTGGGTATTACAACATAGACAAATTATTAACATTCACCCAAAGGCAAAAGTGTGTGTGTTTTATATATATATATATATATATATATATATATATATATATATATATATATATATATATATATATATATATATATATATATATAAAAAGTGATTGGCAAGACAATGTGCTATTATCACATTACTGCATTATTTAAATAACACAGACATCATTTTTTTCTAAATGAACATACATATAAACCTTAGGTGACAGGAGGGGTGGTATGTTGATCAGTCCTGGCTTGGGATGGGCATCATTATGTGTCTCACATAAACCAATCCGAATTAGAAAACAAATTATGGACCGAAAACAGAAAAGGTGTGACCAGAAGTCATCTTCTCCTCCTTTTTGACACCTGTAAATCGTGTCTGGCCACGGTTTTAGAGCTGATTAAACATCATCCTACACACCGGTTCACCCTAGTTTAGTGTGGATGCGTGTACTAGTATTACTACTTGTTTTTCCTACATCTTGTCGAGTTTACAACATCTACAGCTGACAGGAACGGTCTAATTTATCACTGGCTAACAAGCGCAATATGATGAAAGTTCTGTTTTTACTTCATTCCAGTTTAAGTTTTGGTTTTATTTTACTGAAATAAAAACAAAAGAAAGAAGACAGATAATATTTTACTGAATGTTGTCCACAACAATGTGATTAAGTAATTAATCTATCAGACACTTGTGCGTATTATATTTCTTGCACTAATATTTCTTATATTGCTAGGTATCCATAATAAACAAAATCTACCAATAGCATGTATGACCTGTGTGTGTGAGAGAGAGAGAGAGAGAGAGAGAGAAACCTGTATGCCCTCTGTTGTCCCAGGCTGGCCTCAGGTAGGGGTGTCCAGGCAGACAGAGACTGAGAGAAGAGCTGGTTGATGACTCCACAGTACTGCACAAGGCCACTGCCGACACTGTACACACAAAAATGTGGGGGGAAGGAAGAGAGAGAGAGAGAGAGAGAGAGAGAGAAAAAAAAAAACTTGTGGGCAGAATTAAGACAGACAGACATTTGAATGAATTAAAGTAGCATGGGATTGGACACTGTGAACCTCGCTCACATTTTAATGAGAGCAGAGAGGACCTCCACCGTATCGCTGTGTACTGATGGCAACACCAGGAGTTTCAGAGAGCCGTCACCGGTCACATTCTGGAAACACAGCAGCTGGAATCAGACACATCATTCAACGGACCGCCAGAGTGTTATAGCGTGACTCACAATGCTCTTGCTGCTGACGGCCAGGGCGCGGCACACGAAGTTGAGCATGTGCTGAACCGGCAGCCGGACAGGAGACGCTGGATCCACACTGAGAGTGGGGCAATCAATGATTAAACAAGTGAACCAATATAATTTTATAAAACTGCAGAACGGGGGTGTAAAAAAAGGGGCAACCAAGGGAAACCACCAAGCATGCTGACTACAAACACGCTATATAAATATAAAACATGATCTGTTTAAAGGTGAAGAAGCATGTCAAATTAAAGTTGTAATATGAATGCTTATAGTTATTACACTACTAACTTGTTTGCTAATGGTTACATAAGAGTTTTATTGAAGTGACAATGTTAATGTTCAGTGTGAGAGTAAGAAGGTGAAAAAAGGAAGCACCTGAGTGTGTGTTTAAGTGCCAGACATACAGCTCTGTATCGGTGTCTGAGCTGCAGCACCAGCAGGGGATCGATTTCGTCCAATGGTGGGAACGGCAATTCAACTCCTGGTCCCTCATACTGCACCGTGCCTTCTGGAACCGGCATTAAATATTAAAGACTGTGAAGCTCTTCAAACCAATCGAATTTTTTTTGAGAAGCCTACTAACCAGTCTCAGTTCCTTGGTACAACTGTCCAAGCATGCTATTGGCTGAGGCCAGCAGGCAGTGCATCTGATTGGTCCAGCTCTCAGCCCTGCGACCACCTCCCCCTCTTTCCAACACGCCGCCTAGGCAGGGCAAGCGACCATAACACTCACATGCGACCTAAAGGTGACAAAAATTAGGGAGAAAAGGTGATTGGGTAACAGTGTAAAGAAAACAGCCAGGAGACTGATGAGCCCAACTGACCTCCTGTGCTTTTGGGTTATCGGAGTCCATTTTGGACAGGAAATATGCACCCAGCTTTTCCTGTAAAAATAAATGAGTATGTAAATTCAATCACACGTGACGTTTCCAGTTGGAGGTTAATGACGTGTTTTTAGGTTTCGACTCACCCTCAGTGACCCACAGGCACGAGGGTAGTAGGTCATACACGCCAACATGCCCTCCATTGCCACTAGGTGACACTGCAACACAAACAAATAGTTATTTACAGTCCTACAGGCCAATCAACGACGTGGATATAAATTGTGTTCAACTATTCTATTCCTGTCTTTAACTATATGCCCCACTGAGTCGGCTGCACCTTAAATTTCGTTGCTCCTTGAAAAGTGACAATGACAAAAATGTAATTAAATTTATTCTGTATCAGAATTACCTGAAGAATAATCTAATAAACAAATAACACAACAATTGAACACAACAAAAAAGCACCCAACAATTGTACAGTTGAAAGGAACGTCGAGCTGTTCCACAACCCATTTGCGTGGACGTGGAGACTGCCTACCTCTGCCTTGAGGCCCAGTAAGGAGGTGAGGATGCCCAGAATGGAGTTGAGGCCGATCTCCCGGGCCAGCTCCGGGATCTGGGATGAGTACTGCAGCACATCCTGGAGAACGTTCACCGCCAGCTGCACGGTGGGTACAGGGGCCTGCGACTGTCGCAGAAAGAGGTCGTTTTTGTTTTTTTTTGGGAGATTCACAACATTGGTTATGACAGCACTTACGCCGCAAAAACGTCATCTCTCCAATGCTACCTTAACCAAGCTCGAGGTGAGTGGTACGGGCAAACACTGGGCCAGAAAAGTGGACCCCTCACCTGTACGACCTGCTGCAGAGAGCGCAGCCAGGAGAGGCAGTGGTGCTGAAAAAGCTCGGTGGAGCCGTCCTTCACCAGCACAGACAGAAGGCACAAACCCTCGAACCTGCAAACACACAAGCACAAGATGTGGTGACATTCCTAGTCAGGCTGGAAGAAAACCAAACGTAGATCGCAGAGTTAAAACCATTGACGTTAGTGGGATTAAAGATATAAGATATTCAATACAATTTCAAGTCTTATGGATGGTTATGGATCTGCTAGATCGCAATTATTAAAAAAAATAAATATGGGGACAGCCGAGAAGGTCCCCCCGGTCCCTCACCTTGTTTTACTGGAGCCCAGACGGGCATGACTGAGGCCCAGGAGCCCGCCGACAGCTGCGGAGGTCTGCAGACACGGACGGAAGGAAGGAAGGAGCGTGAGAGAAGTTCAACCAAACCAGGTCCGCCGGGAACAGCACCACGCTCGGCTCGGAATAATGAACAAAGCAAAGGAGACGCGGAAAGCGCAGCGACCACCCGACTGGTTTTAATCGAGAGGCAGGGATGGGAGGTAGCGGCGGCCGCTGGCTATGTTTACCTGGGCCGAGACCGCGCCGTGCTCCCGGTAGCTCGCCAGCAGCGTCGGCAAATGTTCCGGCCGCTCCTCTTTCAGCGCGGACACCAAGCCTTCCGTCAGCCGTGTACTGGCGGAGCCATGCAGGCAGGCTGCTGCAGCCATCTTTGCGCCTCGGCACCGTGAGCGCGGCGACGCGGAGCGTGACGTCATCACCAGGCGCCGCGCAAGTGCAGGAAAAAGGACGCGTCGAGACAGCCGGCGGGCCTCACACTTGCTTATAATTTATGGAAAATTATTTTTGTTCATAAGTGCATTTTTTTTCTTGGCAGATATAGATATTAGAACTATCAGCGGTTATTTATCTATTAAGTAATATTTATCTGAAGCAGATTAGACTCTTTGATTAGCTTTTTTATTCTTTCTTTTGAGTTATTGATTATTTGAAGATTTGAAAAAAATCCATTTATTTGATTTCATCCATCTGTTAATTGTCATTTATCTCTTTTAGCTAGATCTGTTCTCATTCGTTTCGTTTTTTCGTCATTCGTTTTTTGTTTTTTGTTTTTACTCTGAAAACCTTCTGAAAACCTTCTGAAAACCCTCTGAAAACCTTCATGGGTTTGGAGATGTATGTTATGTCAGTTTATACAGGTCATACAATACAACAAATCAAATGCACTATTGTGCATCAGTGTGTTCCTGCATAGATGTGTATCAATGCTCTTGTGCCATTGCGTATTATTGTTCTGCGTACAAAATATTCCACATTGTTTCAGACTATGCAGTAAAATTGGATAGACACTGTTAAAAAAGAAGTGTAGTACACCTGTCAGTGTGGAACATTTTGAGGTGTGAATATGTGTTTGCTTGTCTTCCCCACCGTGCATGTGATAAAAGGACTTGAATTAGTCCCTCTTATCCATCTGTAGTTATAAAAGCATCGATTACTTGTGATAAACAAACCTGGTAAGCGATTTGTATATTCCTGTGTTGTGTTCATGTTGATGGTAAGGATAAAATGACATGAAATTGAAAAGTATTAATTGAAGGCAGAGTAGTTTATACTGAGATGTTAAATTAAAAGGTGTGTCATGATAAGTACTCAAACAGTGTTCAGATAAAGGTAGAAGATCAGATGATCATAAGCAAGGAGGCTGAATCTGCAAGAGCCTGTAGGATACAGGACCATGAAGTACTCACTGACCACCAGGGGAGCAGAGCTCATCTGCTTGTAAGTTTTCTTTGTTTGCTCTGCATGTGTATTATCGGAAAGATTGGATATGTCGTGTTTTGTTGTATTGATACAATTCAGCATTTTCAGAATGTCATTGGAGGAAAGGTTTCCTCTATGTCTCTCAGGAGATATTGTGCTGGAAATTAGTTCCCTTTCACATTTCACTTCACTTTCACTTTTCAGCTATATACGTGTTGGACAGAACATAGTGAAACGAAATAATGTTTCTCTGGAACCTGGTGCTACATGTAACATTTGAACAACTAAACAAAGTTACATACTGACAAAGTGAACGTGTGCGACACCGACAAACTGGGCTACATAGAGCGCAGACAGGGAACACAGGCAGTGCAAGAATAACATTAACAAAGACATGTAGACAACAATGAGACAGACAGTGCTAAACAAGTGTAATGAATAAGGAACACAATTGTCCTTTTATGGGTTTGACTTTTTTCTTGATATAAATATTAATATTTTTATTCTAATTTATATTTTTCTATAATGTAGGTCCTTCATGTGTTTGTGATGGTGTGTGTGTCCATGTGGTCTTGTGTTGTCCTGTGGGTGGCGCTGTGGTTTGCGTGGGAGGAGTTTGATTAATGTGGCCAGCAGGTGTTGATTGTTAAGTGCCATGTTCTGTTGTTCACTGGATTTAGTTTGCATTCCTTGGTGAGTGCAGCGAGGTATGTTTATTTTCATGTATATTTATAATTCTGATTTGTGTAAAATGTATAGTTATGTGTATGTTTCTGTGTATTTTAATGTAGTTTTCACGGTGCTGTAAAGAGAAAGACTGGATGGGTTCTACAGAACTTTGAAGCAAAAAAGAAACTAAGCATCTGTCGAGACTCACTTTTGGATCCAAGGGTTGCTACAAATAATTTATGTGCAAAGTAAAATAGTGCATTAATAGATAATATTACAGACAGATAAAATGTCTCAATATAACAGAGGTAGCGTGTGTGCACGTGTGTGTGTGTGTGTGTGTGTGTGTGTCAGACCAGAGTGGAAAGTTCGATGAGTGTTCAGGTGTCTGATGGCCTGTGGAAAGAAGCTATTGCACAGTCTGGCAGTGAGGGCCCGAATGCTTCGGTACCATTTTCCGGATGGTAGGAGGATGAAGGGTGCATGTGAGGGGCGTGTGGAGTCATTCACAATGCTGGTGACTTTTCTGATGGAGGGAAGAGAGACACTAGGGCTGAACGATAAGACAATAACACTATGTATCCAAATAGACACATGATCAATAAAGTCGGTGTCGTGTCTGGTCCGCTTCGGTCACGCCCCCTCCCGAGCCTGTCGCCTGAGTTTTAACCACGTGCAGCCCAAGACATGCAGTGATGACGTCATGTGTTGTGATGAGAGTGGCTACTTAGCTGGGTTGCTGTGTGTCTTATTCCAGTTAAGTGATTGCTAGTTTGCTGTGTGATATGATATGTCGTACGATTGGTTGTCTCTGTGTGTGTGCGGGTAGAAAAGGGATGTGGATAGAAGGGATGTAGAAGATTTCTGTCGACGTTGTGATGAATGTGCAGCCATATCAAAAAGCAGAGACTGTGGCAGATGTGCTGATAGAGGGCATGTTCAGCTGGTTTGGGAAGCCATAGGTCATTCATAGTGACCACGGCCAGAAGTCCTGGGTTTTCACAGCAATGAGTGAGCGGCAAGGGATGCAAAAAAACGCCCAACACCACTACAGAGTGGAAAGATTCAACCACACCTTACAACAGCAGCTAGCCATTCTCACGTAGGCGAGTGTGTTACTGCTACTATCACATCAGACCACCAACGCAACTGGGACAAACACATTCCATTTGTTCCCATTGAACCCCCTGTAACAGCCAGAGATGATTGCAGGCCTGGGCCGAGTACGCCACAGAGACAGAGGAAGAGGCCGGCACGGTGGAATGACTTTTGCTCATTACCTTGTGGGCGAGGAAATTCATAAGCGGGAGGGCAGTGAGCTGTATAAAGTTGTGTTTATGGGAGGAGTTCTAAGTTAGTGGGAGGGCCAAGGGAGTGCTCATGCGGGAGACTCGAGGAGAGTAGGGGACAGTGTTGGTGTGAGCTGCGGCCGGAACAACAGCTCCTGTTAACAAGATGCGACCGACTCCAACACTTTGGCTGGAATGCCAAAAGACATCGCCGTGAACGTTAGCAGTGGGAAAAGGATCATGTGACCTGGAAAAAGCAGCACTGGCCTACTGACCTGGAAAAAGTCTACTGGCCTACAACGCTCAGTAGGCCGACACTGGGTAAGGTGACATGAACTGCAAGTGCAGGATGAAGCTAGAAAAATGGAGATAACGACTGTTGAGCTCTTTGAAGAGCAGGCAGGTTCAGTGTCATCAAAAGAAAGTCAGTACCAGATTGGGGAGTCAGTCCGAAGGGCCGTGCAGAAGAAGAATTCAGGGACCAGCCAATTAGACGGCAAAATGGAATCAAGGCAGGCAAAGGGGAAAGCCAGTAAATGAGGTTGAAATCATAGAAAAAGATTTGAGGGTGAAAGCAATCCGAGATCATGGCAACACTAGCCCGGTTTACATGGGCACAATTTTTTCCACTTCTAATCCGATTAACTACGGAAAGCGATAAAAAATGTCTCATGTAAACGGTTCAAGTAATCTGATTCGACTGAATCCGTTGAAATTTTCAATCCGATTAAAAGCGGTAGTTTAGACCTTTCTTTTAATCCGATCGATCGAGGAAACTACACATGTAAACATGCAAAGCGATTATTAGAACGCTTCCCTTGTTGCTGCACATGCGCGTGAGCTTGCGGCAGGTAGCTACAGGCTAGTAGCCAAGTACCTCAGTAGTTTACCTCAGAAGAGGACTTTACCTCAGTGGAGTTTACCTCAGTAGAGTATACCTCAGTAGAGTTTACCTCAGTAGAGTTTACCTCAGTAGAGTTTACCTCAGTAGAGTTTACCTCAGTAGAGTTTACCTCAGTGGAGTTTACCTCAGTGGAGTATACCTCAGTGGAGTATACCTCAGTGGAGTATACCTCAGTAGAGTATACCTCAGGTGCAGCAGTGAGCCAAACTGAGTGGATCTGTACTAAAAAAAAAACTAAAACTGGTCAGTTGCTGACATGACATTTTTATTAGACATGTTAAAACAGTTCAATATCGTGAAGAAAGTGGATGGGCGTAAAATCCGAAACACCCGAAACAAGTTATTTACGGAAGTGCACAAGGCGATGCAGGAGACGGGCATTGACAGAACGGTCGACCAGATCAAAACAAGGTGGACAATTTTGAAGAAATCTTCAATCTTCAGCAAGCTGAATAAAAAAAAAACAAAAAAAAAAAACACCCGCGAGCCATAGTTTGCCCACCCCTGATTTAGGTCTTGTAAATGTTGGACTTTTTTTTAAACATCCCCACTCCCCCTCTTTTCCCCATCCTCTCCCTACCTAAAGAAAGTCATGAACATTATAAAGAAAGTTTTTATTCCAAACTCTATTTAAAGAGAGCATTTACATTAGTCATTAACATATAAAAAATGTTAAACTATTTTTTGGAAATACTGAAAGAAGCAATTCAGGTCGGTACTGAAAAGGAAGTGAATGGCATAAAATTTGAAAAACCCTCTGAGTATTACGTAGAACTGGGGCTGCTTGGGGAGGGGGGATATGGGGAAGTTTATAAGGCCATGGATCGACACAACAGTCAGATGGCTGCAGTTGAAGTAAGATTCATGCAGAACATCAACCACCATAATAACATTACAAACCTTATAGAGATCTACTACTGGGACGACTTTACGAGATCATGGCGCTTTGTGGTGGTGGCAATTTGTGGGATCTGTGGTACAAGACAGGAACAGGACATCGCATATATAACCAAACAATGTCTACAAGCTGTATATTACATTCATGTGAGGGGTTATATGCACAGGGACATCAAATCAAAAAATATCTTGCTCAACAATGCTGGGAAAGTCAAGATTTGTGATTTTGGTCTGGTCAAGAAGATGGAGAACAAACCAGATGACATTGCAGGAACAGAAGAGACCAGGGTTCCTGAGGTTTCAATGGCTTGGGAACATGGCAGCTATGATGAAAGATGTGACATTTGGTCCCAGGGCATGTCTCTACTTGACATATGAATCAGATAAAGTCTATCAGTGTTGGATGAACACAAAAAACAACTGGTCTGAGGATTTTAAGCGTTTTGTGAGAGCTGCATTGTCTGTGGACCCAACAAGGAAGCCTACAACAGAGGAACTGCTGAATCACAGTTTCATTCGCAACATGCAGTCTTGCCAAAATAGACTGAGAAGACGTGTTCAATATTCAGAAACATCCTAAAAACCTTAATTTCAGCAATGAGACAGAAACAGCAAAGGAATCTCAGCAGAGTAACAGACCTGAGAAGCTACACATCAGCCCTGAGACAGAAACGGCGCAGGTTGCAAAGCAGAGCCGTCCTGAGAAGCTACACATCAGTCGTGAGACAGAAACGGCGCAGGTTGCTAAGCAGAACCGTCCTGAGAAGCTACACATCAGTCGTGAGACAGAAACGGCGCAGGTTGCTAAGCAGAGCCGTCCTGAGAAGGTACACATCAGTCGTGAGACAGAAACGGCGAAGGTAGCCTAGCAGAGCCGTCCTGAGAAGCTACACATCAGTCGTGAGACAGAAACGGCGCAGGTTGCTAAGCAGAGCCGTCCTGAGAAGGTACACATCAGTCGTGAGACAGAAACGGCGAAGGTAGCCTAGCAGAGCCGTCCTGAGAAGCTACACATCAGTCGTGAGACAGAAACGGCGCAGGTTGCTAAGCAGAACCGTCCTGAGAAGCTACACATCAGTCGTGAGACAGAAACGGCGCAGGTTGCTAAGCAGAACCGTCCTGAGAAGCTACACATCAGTCGTGAGACAGAAACGGCGCAGGTTGCTAAGCAGAACCGTCCTGAGAAGCTACACATCAGTCGTGAGACAGAAACGGCGCAGGTTGCTAAGCAGAACCGTCCTGAGAAGCTACACATCAGTCGTGAGACAGAAACGGCGCAGGTTGCTAAGCAGAGCCGTCCTGAGAAGGTACACATCAGTCGTGAGACAGAAACGGCGAAGGTAGCCTAGCAGAGCCGTCCTGAGAAGCTACACATCAGCCCTGAGACAGAAACGGCGCAGGTTGCAAAGCAGAACCGTCCTGAGAAGGTACATATCAGTTGTGAGACCGAAACGGCGAAGGTAGCCTAGCAGAGCCGTCCTGAGAAGCTACACATCAGCCCTGAGACAGAAACGGCGAAGGTAGCCTTTCTAGAACTTCCCTTCACACCCAATGGTTGAACAGGTTACAACTTCAACTGGCATTATACACAGCACAAAATCACGAGAAAATAACAGGGGAATAACCCCCTAATCTCCAGCTTCCCTCTCCCAGTACTCCACACACACCTGTATTAAATAGACAAAACAGTTCAACAAAGAACAGACAAAGAGAAAATTCGCCAGCCTACTTCCCCCCTATTACCCTTGGCCAGAGGAACCGCCACTGACTCTGGTTAGTATAGAGTTATATTTGTGCCAGATACGTGCGAACGTAATGCGTTCGCTCAACAATTATACCATTTATCATGGTAGACTGTTACCATTAACTGATTTCGTAACGCTTAGATATTTAGTTGCCGCCACAATGGTCACAATGTTCACAATGGTTTCATTTAAACTTCTGTAAGCTTTCATGAAATCTTTTCAAATTTAAATGGCTAGGCACAATAGAGTATATGGTTTTGCCGTTTCCTTTGAGGGCTATATCTGCTTCTGAGACAGGATCTATTTTATACGTTTCCCTCAGTTTACATAACTTTCTTGACTATATCTTAAGATAATAATTAACATAGCCCTCCCAACACTATATCTTAGCTTTTGAATCACTTATCCCGTAACCACTGTAATGTATATGATTCAAACAATAAACTTGCTAACCCCAGGCTCAATTCATAACTAAATGTCTTTTTTATACTCTATAGGCCTATGGTTAGCTACGGGTTCCGTTTAGCCCATAAACCACATTAGGAACAAACAATATCCTTTAATGTAGAGTCAGGTTCAAAATAAAATAGCTAAAAACACAGAGTTGCAAAAGAGAAGTTGGGTGAACACTTTAACCAGTGAATGTAAGTATAAAAAAACACAATAAGACAATCGAAATAAAATCATTCTATGCAAATCTGTTAGTTGTTTCCACACAAAAACACATGCAATTAAATAGTACAATCTGGTGAGAACCAAACCTTCCTTATATAGTCCTCTGTTATGGATTACTGGTGCTTCGGCCAGGTACTTAATAGAACTAAACTAAAATCCTAAAATATCGGAATAAATAACCAATAAAATAATCTAAAACAAAGACTTAAAAAGGATTAACCGATATTCTAGAACATAGTAAAATAATTATCCATAAAACAACGGCCTACCATCCAGCAGCTTTACAGCAACTACCTATCAAAAAAGGATATAAAAATGTTAGTTCCCACACACATGAGAAAACCTTTAATTACATATGTAAAAATACAAACTAAAAAACTTTGTCCTAATAACAGCATAGAGTGTATCACATCACTTTTCACTCACAATCTTTGTTCTTTTCGTTCACCACCGTCTCTACTCCAGGACCCTGGCAGTCTTTTTTTTAGCTGGTCGTACCTAACATCAAATCTGCAATCAAGAGTCAGATGTCAAATGCAGGTTATCGAATGGTACAAGTACATCTGGTGTCAGTGGGTTTTTGTATTCAGTGGTGGAGAGTGATGGCTTCCATGCAAACATAAGCATAGTTTTATAGTCCCAAATTCATAAGTGCTGGCCTTTAGAATTCATGCACAATACAGATTAGGCCTAATGTCAAGTTTTGTATTTAGGAACAGAATTTTCTAATGAGCATGTTTGTTTGTAATTTGAAATGATGAATATGATTATTTTGAATATGAACTCGAGTTCATCGTCAAGTTTCAAACAACCTATTTTCCTCCTACATGCTGCATGCTGATGACTTTAAACCACTGTTAACAGCTAACACTTAACAAGAAAAAACCCTCACGGGTTTAATATGAGGTGTGAAGACGTGAAGCGGAACACACACACACACAGATAGAAAAAACTGACCATGGGGACCTTTTGAGATTTTATCTGAATGTTGTTAAATTTCCAGAAAAAAAGAAGGAACATGACCTCTTAGTGACATTGCAACGTAGAAACGAATGCATGTCTTTTTAAAAACATTTTTTTATCTTTTTCGGGACTTTTAGAAAATGATTGGGTGCGAGTTGGATGTGTGTGTAAGTAAATGCATAAATAGCTTTTTATACGTTTATGTAGCATTTTTATATCTCTCAACATCATGGACGCTGCGCTGCGCTGAGCACCCTCTGCCTTAACGTTCAATCGTGAACTGCTGTCATAGGTTCTGTGTTTTTTTTTTGTTTCTTTTTCATTGTGTGTTCAAAGGGTGCTTGTTGAGCACAAAGCGGGTGTCTGTGCCTTTTGGCAGCTCCCAGTCACTATAGATTCTCCCCTTAAATGTGTACAAAGCCTTTCTTTTTTTCATTTTATACGTACAAGACTGAAATGGGTTTTATACGAGTTATGTAGAATGTTTAAAACAGGGGGGGCGGGCGTTTGGGTTTGGGTTCCTTCTTAGACATGGTTCATGCACATGGATAATGAAGTTCTCATTTTTTTGGCTTAATTTTATGGTTCTAATGTCATTCTGAAGTGAAGCTAAGCCTTTAACATCTTTCTTTTTAAAGAAGTGGTGTGTTGAAAAGAGATTCGTATATTTTCCTTTTAATTGTGCAAGGAATGTTTTTCTTTTTTCCCTGAATTTTATAATTTTAGAACTAAAAATGTCACTGGCTTTTTAATAAATGATCTCTGCTCTTAAGTCTTCGGCAGAATAGAAGCTTTGTTATTGATCCGTTGATGGGTGGCGCTTACAACTTGCATGCTCATTTGTTCTAACATTGCGGACAGTGGACTGTCAAATTAAATGAGAGTCTATGCACATGTGATCAAGGGATATTTATTATGGAATAAACCTGCCACTTCCTGTTTGATTTTGACCATTCAGCTCTGAATACAGAAGTAGGCATAAACACCAGTTGTCCAAAGTATGAAAACCCCTGCTTGACCATCACACTGACATCAAACTGACCTCCTGGTTTGCTTGAAGCTTTACCAAAGTTCTGTATAAAGATATCTTTAAAGACTTCATTAAAGTGATTGTCATTGTAACCTTGGTTAGCAGTGGGCAGCCATGACAGGCGCCCGGGGAGCAGTGTGTGGGGACGGTGCCTTGCTCAGTGGCACCTTGGTGGATCGGGATTCAAACGTTCTGATTACGGGGCCGCTTAACCGCTAGGCCCCTAAAAAAAGTGCTTCTCTGAATTGAAATTAAAACAACATAAATAAATATGTGTCTGTTGCCTAAACCACATACAGTTTACAGAGATTTTTTTTGTATCCTGAACGGCTGGGTGCACTCGTGCGAGTTTTTTTGCAACGTTTAGATATTAGGTTGCATGTCCGAGCTTTGAACTGCCTCTTAAATTCAAACGGCAAAGTGTAATTTTGAATTTTGACAGTCTACCTGGGTCTGCCAAGCATGTAGTGTCAACAGTTTTGTGTCTTGAACTACATTAAATGATGTACAGTACAGGCCAAAAGTTTGGACACACCTTCTCATTCAACGTGTTTTCTTTAGTTTCATGACCATTTACGTTGGTAGATTCTCATTGAAGGCATCAAAACTATGAATGAACACATGTGGAGTTATGTACTTAACAAAAACTGGAGACCCGGCCTCCACAGTCATTTACATTTACATTTAAGGCATTTACATTTAAGTGATAAATTCTCGTTCACTAGGACCCCCAAACTATGAATACAATCTTTTATTCACTCTGTTGTAGTTTCTATCCATAAGTCAGACAATAAGAAAGTTACAAGTTAATCTAAATATTCTCTAAAGAGGAAGGTCTTGAGCTGCCGTTTGAAGGTGCTCAGTGACTGAACTGTTCTGACCTCAATGGGAAGTACATTCCACCACCGAGGGGCCAAAACGGAGAAGTCTAGATGAGTGTCTTCCTTTTACCTTTAGTGATGGAGGGACCTGGCGAGCAGTACTGGAGGTTCGGAGTATACGAGGTGCAGTGCGAGGTGTAATTGTCAATCACTTCACTTTCACTTTTTTACTTAAAGCACCAACAAAGTTTTCATTAATTTACCTTTCTTGTAGAATTGAGCTTCAAATAAAGAACTTTGTTAACCAGATTGTTATTTAATAATTTATTATATGTCAATATTGAAGCAATTAATACAAAAAAGAGTGAATCTGTAAAACTCTGGTGAACCTAGGAAAAAAATGTAGGTGCACCCAGCAATTATGGTAGAATAATACATTTTTGAGTGTAATAGCAGATTACACTCAATGATTTCTGATCGTTCTGCAACCTTTGAGTAAAGAGAGTGAAATTCTCTATATATATTGAAATGGGGTCATACAAACAAAGAGTATTTTCCTTTATTGATAAATAAAATATTAATAAAGAAAATGATCTATTTTAATAAAGAACAATCTATGTTAATAAAGAAAAAAACTCTTCAAAAAGATCTTTCAATATATAGAGGGAGCATAGAGAGTATTTTACTCTCAAATGGATTTGGTTCTAGATCCAGACTAACTCACCTAACTCACTTGAGAGTAAATATAATAAATATAAAATAAATACTCCATATTGAAATGATTGGGGTCATACAAACTATTTAAAGATTTTTTTTCTTTATTAATAAGGAAAAATGTCAATAAAGTAAATTATCAATTTTAATAAAGAACTATGTTAATAAACCAAAAAATCTTCAAAGAGTTTGTGTGACCCCAATCCATTTCAATAGGCCCGTTTACATGTGCACAATTTTTTAACTTTTAATCCGATTAATTATGGAAACCGATTAAAAACGTATCATGTAAACGTTTCAACTGAGGTCATGAGACCAACACTGAGACCAGACCTGGAAAGCTTGTGCAGACAGATTCTTAAAGAATAGGAAATAGGTGTGTGGAATCAGGAGTTGGGCGTGGCCTACTAAAATTAATAAAGACATTTTTACATTACCAGTGTGGGGACCAGTGTGTGCGGACGGTGCTTTGCTCAGTGGTACCTCTGTGGTACCTTGGCGATCATGATTCGAACCGCCAACCTTCTGATTAAGGGGCCGCTTCCTTAACCGCTAGGTTAAATTAAGTTGAATTATGTATCCTAAAAAGTGAATATGGCCAATAATTCTTTATCCAATGGGTAATTTTTATGAAGCTAAGTTATATATGTATATATAATATATATAATATATAGATATGCTGTAGGTGGATGAAGTGCCACTCACTCAGACAAAAGCAAAGGTTATTTTGCACCGCATACTGACATTTATAATTGATGTGTGAGGTTTGAACAGTGACTCCAAAAATTAAGATGTACTTCTTAAGGTTTAATAAAAGTCAGTTATGTGAGTAAATGAAGAGTCACATTATCAATAAAAGAATATATATACATACTGATTGAGCATTTTAGTATAAGCGTTTTTTAAGAGTCATGACGTGGATAAATTCTTCAGTTCTTCATGTGGTACTTCTTAAAAATTACTTATGTTTTGTTAATCTACTGATACAAGATATCTGTAGGAATAGAAATCTTCCAGAGATACAAAATTATATGTTTGACAAAAAGAAGAGACATGAAGGTTTCTCAGAAATGAGCAAGAAATTAGATGTAAGCATAAACAGAAGCTATTTATATGAAAATGTGATAAAATCAATAAAGAGTATGAATTCAAAAATTGATATTAGTTTACCTTCTGACAAAGGTAACCATATTCCAAATACAAAAGGCGCATATGGCTAGTTCAAAGGGATACTTGATAAGTTAACTTGTTATATCCGGTAGTCACTCACTCTGCATGACATTGCACTAGTGAGTATATTAACGATGTTGATAACAATTATAATTTTAATTCTGGGTCCAATAATTATTATTCCGTTATGCATGATTTGCATGGTGATAGTAGGAGTAACTTATTTAGTAAGCAATGATTTTAAAACTAAAGTAAAAAACTTTTTTAAACGACTAAATGATCTTATAAAGAAAAAGAAGGCTCAGTAAAACTGAGCAGTTGATTTGATTTCCAGCCCGCACGCAGTACCAGATTATTAAAGAATTATGGACCTACAAGAGGTACCAAATGTTCAGAGAATCATGAAGAAATGGGTTCTAACGTAAAGACAAATATTAATTCGGAGAGAAGAATATACAAGATCAGGAGGGATAAAGGAAGATGGACCTAGAACAAAATCCACTTGAGAGTAAAAAACTCTCTATACTCTCCCTCTATCATTGGATACAGGAAAACCTGTCCAGGCTAGGCTCAGTCTGGATCTAGAACAAAATGCCCTTGAGAGTAAAATACTTTCTCTTCATACTATATTGAAATGGATTGGGAGTCATAAAAACTCAGGAAGCATTTTAAAATAAAAGGGCGCGTGCCTCTGTTTACAATTTCGGATCTGTGATTGCCCTGCCAACCACTAGCTTTTGCTGATTAAGTAACTTCCGATTTCGATTTTCATTAATAATTTACTTCGTTCCATCTTACGCCATAGTGTGGCATGTAAACGTAAATGGGGGCTCGCCTGGATATGTTCTCTTGTCTTTCATCAACTTTTTTTTTCTCTCTGGGACAGACACGCACACGTGATTTTGGCAGATGCGCTTTCACAGTTCGTTGGGAACTCTAGTAAGCATGATGATGATCTAGTCGGGTCGTTTACTTGCTACAGAAAAAGAATCAAGTATCATAAAAATCACTCCGAAAGAAAGTTGGTCTGCTGAGATGTTGTGTCTTCGTGTGTTTGTGTTGTGTTGCAAGATGCTCGGTGATTGGCAGTGATCCTTTTTGGGCATTGACCCACCTGATCCTTGTGCAGAGAGTCAGTATGAAAGGGTCCTCGGTCTCGGAGTAAAATTACAACACCAATTCCAAAAAAGTTGGGAATGCTGTGTTAAATGTAAATAGAAACAGAATGATGGTGCATGACTGATAAATCTGGATTTTTACAATTCAGTAAATTTTTACAGGTGTTTACATGTATGTAATACATTTTGCCTCAGTTTGTCATTCTTAAGTTACCTATTTGTTGCTTTTCTATAAGGTTATTTACATTTACATTGAATGCATTTGGCAGATGCCCTTATCCAGAGCGACTTACAATGTGCTTTCAAGTAACCATCGATGAAGTGATCAGTTCCGGTTCATTAGAACCCCAACTATGAATACAACCTTTTTATTCACTCTGTTGTAGATTCTGTACACAAGTTCGACAATAAGAAAGTTACAAGTTAATCTAAATATTCTCTAAAGAGGAAGGTCTTGAGCTGTCGTTTGAAGGTGCTCAGTGACTGAACTATTCTGACCTCGAGGGGAAGTTCATTCCAACACCGAGGATCCAAGACGGAGAAGAGTCTAGATGAATGTTTTCCTTTTACCTTCAGAGATGGAGGGACCAGGCGAGCAGTACTGGAGGCTCGGAGTATACGAGGTGCAGTGCGAGGTGTAATAAGGGCTGTGAGGTAGGATGGTGCTACTCCATGTTTGGCTTTGTAGGCCAGCATCAGTATTTTGAACCTGATGCGTGCAGCTACTGGTAGCCAGTGGAGGGAACGTAGCAGAGGGGGGGTGTGCGAGAATTTGAGAAGGTTGAAGATCAGTCGTGCTGCTGCATTTTGTATTAGTTGTAGAGGTCGGATGGTACATAGTGGTAGACCAGCTAGAAGGGAGTTGCAGTAATCCAGTTGTGAGATTACTAAGGACTGAACCAGTAGTTGGGTGGCCTGGGTTGACAGATCAGGGCGGATTCTTCTGATATTGTAGAGAAGGAATCTACATGAGCGGGAAAGGTTGCTTATGTGAGTCGAGAAGGAGAGTTGGTTGTCTGTTGTTACGCCAAGGTTGCAGAAGGAGAGAGCTGTGAGTTGTCCAGGTAAATAGCAAAATCCTGATGTGGTGAAGAATCTGCTTGAATGAATATTAGTTCAGTTTTGGTGGGATTGAGTTGGAGGTGATGGGCTGCCATCCAAGATGAGATGTCGGTTAGACATGCAGATATTATGGAAGCAGCATGTAGATCAGAGGGAGGAAAGGAGAAGATGAGTTTGTGTGTCGTCAGCGTCACCATAGCAGTAGTAGGATACTCCATGTGAGGAAATGACCTCATCAAGTGATCCCGTGTAGAGGGAGAAAAGGAGAAGACCTAGCGCCGAGCCTTGAGGGACACCAGTGGAGAGTCTATGTGAGGTAGAGGTGGATCCTTTCCATGTCACTTGGCAAGATCGCTCATCAAGGTAGGAAGCAAACCACTGCCATGCTGAGCCCCGAATTCCAAGCCTCTTCGGGATTGACAAGAGAGTCTTGTGGTTAACTGTCAAATGCTGCAGAGAGGTCGAGGAGAATAAGAACCAATGACAGTTTTGCCAATCTAGCCACATGTAGCTGCTCTGTAACAGCCAGAAGGGCCGTCTCAGTTGAATGGGCTGTTCTGAAGCCAGACTGGTTGGGATCCAGGAGGTTGTTCTGTGACAGATGACGTGATAGCTGATTGTAGACACAGCGCTCAAGGACTTTAGAAAGAAATGAGAGGAGGGAAACTGGTCTGTAGTTGTTGATGTCTGTAGGATCAGCACTGGGTTTCTTTAGGATTCTTTAGGATTCTTTATGATATAAGAAATGAAAGGGATGAGGTCAGGGGAGATGGTTTGAAGCATTGCTGAAGGGATTGGATCTAGTGGACAGGTGGTTGGGTTGCCTGTAGATATTATCTGAATGATTCCATTAGATGTGAACTTAGAAAATTGATTTAGAGCAATTGTAGAATCTTCAGAGGGTAGAGTAGGATTTGTGGTGGAGAATGTCTCACAGATTTTTTCAATCTTCCATGTGAAGAAGTTGGCGAAATAATCAGCTGTTAGGGAAGATGGGGCAGGGGGAGTCGGAGGGTTGAGTAGGAATAAGAAGATGTTGTGGAGTTTTTGAGGGTTGTGGGCAGAGGCTTCCAGTTTTGCTTTGTAGAAAGCACTTTTAGCAGCAGGTAATACAATAGGTCTGTTGAGATTTCTTTTATTTTCTCTCTGCTGCTCGAAGAACTCTTCGATTGCTGCGCAATGTATTGGAGAGCCAGGGTGCAGGGCGAGAAGTCCTTTTGGGTTTTGTTGATAGAGGACAGAGTGAAAGAATGCAGGAAGATACAGATGAAGGCGAGAGAGTGTGTAGGTTGTGTCGAATGAAGGGTGGATGGGGGACAGTTGTGGATCCTGTAGGTACAGTGAGTGTGAAGGTCAGGAAGTGGTGGTCAGAGATGTGAAGGGGAGTTAAAGAAAGGTCAGAAGTTGGAGAAGGACGACTGAAGTCATGTTTGTTCTTCAAAGTTACTTAGACAAATTTATTAATAAATCAGATGAGTGTTTAAGGTCAATGACACAATTTTTTCGATTGATGATTGTGTTGTGGCAGGGAAAACAAGACAGCGGTGAAAGTATAAGCGCAGCAGCTCTCGTTTATTTATTGGCAAATCCAGAACCAGACTCACCCCTGATTTACCCACAGTCATGGAAAAGACCCATGTTGCAGTGTTTCACAATCACTTCACGTTCACTGTGAATTGTGATATTAAAACAAAATTGTTGTTTGATTTTTGCTGTCCTAAAGTTGATTTAATTAACTAAAATATTCACACTTTAAAGTATGAGATTTTTTAGGCATTTAGGCTGATATGTAAGTGCCTTTAAGGGAGAATGTCTGCTCAGACTTTGTTTTGTCTACAGTATGTTCTGGATGATTTCATGGCTTCTCTCCTTTTGAAATTATTATCAGCTGCTACCCCCCCCACCCCAAAGTATAAATATTTGCCCTGCAGGCGCCAAGAGGGAAAAAGAAAAGTGTTTTCTGTCTATTCTCGTTCCCTCCCACATTATTAGAGAATTGGCCCAAAAGCAGGTATGCTATCTATTCTTTTAATCTCAGACGCAAGTGTTCAGGTTCACGACGGCTGCTGCACTCCTTTGCTCCCTGGGATTACAGCGAAAGCGTAGGATCTGTCTAAAAGAAGCCCCTCATGTGACCCCACATTTATCAACAGCTGTTATGGGTTAACCGTGTTCATGGATAGTTCTGGCTTAAAATTCATTAAAAAAAAAAAAAAACAAACAAAAAAAAAAAAACACTGCACCAGCTATTACATATAGTTTTAAATGGTTTTATAATAATAATCATTATTATTATTAATGGTACTTGTGAACAGTTTTTTACAGGAGAGATTTATTTTTGCAACTGAAGAAAATTAAACTTCATTATTAATGTTTCCAGTCAACAAATTTCTTGCTTCCAGTTTTTAAGCAAAATGTGATACAGTATCATACAAAAGTACAGAATATATACAGTACAATAAAAGCAATAATAATAGTATGGCCACAAACTTCATCTACTAGTGTCCAAGTACACATTGGATCATCTGTGATAATACTGTATTTCTGTGCATGTTTTTTAGTTGTTGAACATGTTGCATTATTTCTGTTTGCACATGACATCATAAATCATATTTTAAGTCAGTAGGAAAGGTCATGGAATTGATGGGGGAAAGCTGGTGGGCCCACTGACGCCAAAATCTGTACTATAGTAGTGCGCCACAGTGTGCAAAGTGCATACTGCAACAGTTCTCATGTAAATGACGCACAATCCTGGTTATTTTATTATTGTGCTTGGACTTTTAACTAAGATTCATTGATGTCTTTCATTTAAATAAAAAAAGAAAAACTAAACTATACATACTTTTGGCACCGGAAAGAAAATGGCTTTGATACATTTTTGGAATACTAATGTATAAAAGTCTTAAGAAAGCTATACATGAATATTTAAAGCAGCATTGTCTTTCATTCGCTCTAAGAATCTCCAGTTACTGTAAGCATTCAAGTAGCATTCAAACGGAAGCCAAAGCAAATCGTGGAGTTGTGTGATGCACAATTAGACAAACTTCTTAATCTTCAAATTAGCACAACAGCCTTGACAGCAGGTTACCAGTAGGGGGAAAACAGTATGATATGAGGACATAAGCTCAAAAAATGTATTTCCTTTATCGGAAGAGATAAAAATATATTCTGTGTTAATGTTGTGCTATATGAAGGCTTTTCACCTTTTATTTGAGTGCATTGCATTCCTTGCAACGTCAAGCTAGAGACTTTCTGCCTTATGAAGGTGTTTAGAGCAATGAAATTAGTGCTATCTTTATTAAAATGAAAGGAAATCTTCACAACCAATTCCAGTTCTAACAAAACCTATTCTTTTAAAACCACCATGCTCTGCTCCATTAGTATACTTTGACTGTTACACTCATAAACCACGTATAAACTAAAATATAAACTGAAGGCACTGCCATATGTACAAGATATTTTGAGGTGAGATATATCAAAAACTGACATGTGAAGGTAAGACAATCAAATGGCACATACCTTCAGCAACAAAATAGCACCTCAAGACATAAATAAATAAATTAGCAGTGCATCAGCACCCCTTCAGTTTATATCGTGGGTACACTTATTTAAAAAACTTTGGCTATAAAATGTAGTGTGCGAACCGTGGTTGTCCATTGACTTGCAAGGAACAAACCTAAATCCTGCCTGCTGCATGGCCCCTTCATCCTTCATTTCAAAAAGCACCAATTGACACACAGTTCTGTCCGCACTCTGCGGTCCAGTCTCCAGTTTAGACGTCACTTCCTCTTCCCATTACCCCCTCAGTAATAACCATACCCCAGCCCTACTCCATCTCCCGCCCCCAGGCCTACACTCTCCCTCAGTCCGCGGAGCTGCTCCTCGCCCAGCCGGATCTTGTCGTCCAGCTGCTTCTGCTCAACCAGCAGGGCGGCCTTCATCTTGACGAAGTGGCTGTAGTCGCGCATCTGCTCCGGGGTCAGACAGCGGCCCAGCACCCGCCCCACGGCCTGCTCACGCCGGTCTACGTGCTCCTTCAGCTCCTGGGCTTCCCCGAGCTGCACCAGCAACTGCTTCTTCTTGTCCAACAGTGGGAGCTGTGGAGCAACAAGAAAGAAGGGATATATACAAATATAATGTTTTAATACAACCTGGGATCAAATAGGGCTAATAAGCAAGATGTTCATTATGCATAAAAGACCTAAAGGAAACCAGAAGAACGTGATCTGAACATAACTTAGGTTCAATCTACATACAAAACAGCAGTAAAATTGTGTCATATTGCAAAATCAATGATACAGTGATTTACATTAATTTACAACAGTAGACACACGTTTGATATTAAGTTACTTTAGATGTAAAAGATATAAACTAAAAAAACTATTTTAAGAAGTGTTATACTTTTACTTAAGGTTTTAAGAGGAAACTGTCTAAGATTCTTTTGCTGCTGGCACCTTGACACAGAACTTTCACATTTTGAATTAGAGGCCACTGTCAATGGCTACACTAGAACAGTGTTTGTACCAATATAGACCGAATAAACACCTATTCACAAATTTCCTTGTAATCACGTGACACACGTGTACACACCCTTTCACGATCTCCACTCTCAGCGTCCAGGCAGTCCAGGGCGCTCTCCACGCGCAGCAGCCGGCCCGAGAGCGACAGCAGCAGGCTCACCACCTTGTCCAGGTCGCCGATGAACATGCGGAACTTGTCTACCTCGTTGGGCTTGCAGACAGCCAGCACCAGTGCCTCCACCTCGTCCCCGAGCTGGGCGTTGGCCCTGATGTCCTCCTGGAGGCCTCGCTGCGCCTCGCGCAGCACACCCAGCTTCTTACGCAGACTCTCAATCAGCTTCTTCTGCAAGTGGAACCGGGTTCAAGCAGAAGACAATTTCAGATATTTTTACTACATTTACTTTCATTGTACTATACAGTTTTCTTACAGTCTCACTGGTTCAATACAAGAATCTTAAGACTCCACCTCTGGACTGAGTCTTTACCTTATATTTAAGCTCCTCGTCTTCTTCCTGATTGCACATCTCTGGGAACATCTTGTTCAGGAGCTGGGAATTTTGGCATGTGGAAGGTGGGCCCAGGCTACCAGATAGGCAAAGTCTAGAGTGCCTGGGTTGGGATGCAAGGACGAATAAACCCTGAATCATTTAGGCAATTTGAGAATTGTTTGACTTCAATACCAAAATGAAATTAAGGGGTGCCGACGTTACAGGAAATCAAAGATCTGACCATTTTTAAAAATATGAACACATGAATGACTGTACATAGTGAAAATTATTTAATATTTTATTAAAAAAAAACATTTACATGATACATTTGTAATTTTACTGAAGGTCTGAATTAAGTGCTACCCACCTTTCCAGATTCTCTGTACTGTGCTCCAGTACTGGGTGTCCCCCTCTCCAGCTCTCCCCAGCAGCCTCTGGTTCAGGGCTATGAGGGAAAAGCTCCTCAATCAGTTCTTTTCTGGTCCTGTCCCCACAGTCCTGCTCCAGAAGCGAGTCCACCAGAGACCCCCTGGGTCCCATCCTCCATCTAACTGTCAGGGCCTCCTCCCCTGTAGGCGTGTCCATGTCTGTCTCCAGGACTGTTATAGGCCGGGCATAGCACTGCATCTCCGCTGCTTCGACCTCCCCCAACTCGTCGAGGTCTGTCTCCAGGGGCGCATCTCCATTCTCCATTCGGGTGGGTAGAATCCGAGGGGAAAGATCAGAGTCCCTGTAATTGAGCTGCAGTGCACTGTGCCCTCTGTCACCTTGCTGCTGTGACTGAGGATACTGCGAGTTGCAGTTCATGGCAAAGTAGGATTCAGGGCGGAGCGCAATTTTGGAGAAGCCATTCTCCAGGGTCGGCCCCGGGACGGGAAACCCTGAGATGCTGTGTCCACTAAACTGTTCCTGCAGAGCGTTTCTTCTTTCCCACTCAGCTGTTCCTCTGCGCATTAGAGTCACGGGCTGCGCTGCTGGTAGCACCAAGGAAGCAGATTCAGAGAACCTGAAACAAGAAGTGGAGACAACAACAATCAGACGACAACATGCCCAACACCATCTAGAATTGTGTTGGGCATCCTGACGGACAAACAAAAAGTCTACATTCTAATCCACACTTGTTATAGGGCCAATAAGAAAGTGACTAGTGACTAATTAAACGGGAATCAAAAGAACCGAAGACAAAGCAATTCCCTAAAACACAAAGATGGTGGACGAGCGTGAAGTCAGCTGTAGCATAAAAATGTCCATAAACAATTTTACCTTTGTAATATAGTTATGGAATAGTTTAATCAGCTTAGGCATGTGTCACATGTGTGTTAATCTTTTGGTAGAAAATTTAACACCGCGGCCTCACACCTTCTGGATTTCCTCTGGTGAAAGCTGAAAACTAAAAACTTTCCCTTTTAGGGAAAAGTTTTTTTTAAACTTTGATTAAAAAGAGGCTTTTGTATAATTTATAGAAAAAAAAAGGTCTACATAAAAACTAACCTTATTTGCAAAATAGATCCTAGTGAAACAAGTGAGGGGGTTACATTTACGCAAGTCACTCTGCCAAATTCTGTATATGTGTTTTGGTGTGTGTGTGTGTGTGTGTGTGTGTGTGCCCAGTGTCCCAGGATAACAGGACTAGGGAGTTAAGGATAGTGAGTGTTTCCTGACCCTTTGCTGTAATTGGGCTCTGTGCATGTGTTGGACATCCTTACCTGGCACACGGCTCAGCTTGTGGCTGTACAGCGTCTATTTGTCTTCGGGGAGGGGCCACTGGTCTGAAAGCGCCTCGTGCATAGGTTGAACTGGGCGGGGCCGGCTGACGGTCGTGACCGCTCTCTGGGCCCTCCCTTGGCGGCAGGCTGTAGGATCGCTGCCGCTGGGGTTCTAGAACATTGTTTGGACAGGAGCCGACCGAGTTTGGTTGCCCGGGGGATGCCCCAGGCTGTGGGGAGCAGGAGACAGAGGAGAGCAAAGCGGTACAAGAGAAGAGGTTGTGGTGTGACGCCCTCCGCTGGTGATACTGCTCCCATTTCGGGGGTGGCGGACGGGGTGGGGGAGGCCCTTTGCGCCTGGTGGGGGCGTCTGAGACGCCATTCTCATCCAGCGCTTGAAGAACAGCATTCGTGTTGTCAGCAATTCGCGTCTCAATTCGGATGTCGTTTTCAGACATAGCTCGGCTTCGGAGTGGTGATGATGCCAGAGTGCTTTTTTCTGAATTCACGTTGCTCCACTGTGCATGAAGACCCTGGATAACAGCTCCATCTCTGGGTCTGGAGTCACATCTGTGTCGTGGGTAGTCCCTGGGAAAAGGAAATAACTGAGAACAGGTTGTTTTGTTTCCACCACTTCTCATATGCAAAATTAAAAGCTCTCAAGCCGAATGTAAATGACAGAATGTTCACTAATGTTCCCTTGGCAGGGAATCTATTAAGCTGCATGCTGTCAGAAGTGTTTACAGAACATTTTTGTATGGTTTCCAACTGTCCATCAAGGTTTTTTTCTTTTTTAAAGACAGGAAGTGTCCTTACCTCTCAGTCAAGCTGAACTTCCTGTTCAGTTTTGTTTGTTCCCACTGTTTCACAGGATATGCCTGTGGAAAAGATTTGCCAAGTTATTCAACCATGGAATGCAACTCTCAAAATAAAAATCTAAAATCTCATCTGTGGTCCAAAAGAGGGCCTTATAGAAAGCTGATCAAGTTGGTTAATTCAAATCTGAAAAGTCTAAGCAGAACAAAAAAAAAAAAAAAAAGCAAGGGCTATCATAAACCGCAAAATCATGAAAAACGAATCGAATATTTAATATATCTTCCCCCTTTGTCCGCATTATGAAATCTAGTTTATATTCTATGCTTCTAGCAGGCCATGTCCTTGTGGGATTTTGACAAATGGCCTTCACATCTGTTAACACTAAATGCAAACCAATGTCTTCTGTAGAAATAAAGGCAAGAGCGTGTCTAATGGCACTCAACCAAAAGAAAATGTCTGAAAAGAGGCAAATATATAGACTAAAAATCCCCTGAGATTCAGGCTAAAACAAACTTAACGTCTCATTCTGAACAATTCATATCATATCTTGAGCCATATAATGCTTCTAGACACCATACATTACTTTGTATGACAGACTTGGCTAATTTTGATTAGTCAACTAGATCCACGGGCATATATTCTATCCATTCCGTTGCTCAATGCTTGCATGCAACTTTATTTGTCCAATGTGACTTTGGTTCAGGTTATTTCAAATCTTATCCAGTCAACCACACAGACTCCAGATGTGCAGGCCTGCTGCTCTAAGAGCAAAGCATATCCTACATGCTGAGCAACAGCTGAACATCCTGGGACTCGGGTGTGCGTTCCAGAGCTTTTGTTGGCCGGGGTTGGATGGTTTTAATTCCGGTGGTTCTGATCCAATTTGGGAAAACTGGTCCAGGAACTGGCCAATCCAGGATCCATAAATCCTTTTTTTGCTGTACTTGTTCCATGTGGCGTACAACTACATTTACGCTCAACTACAGCCATGTAACGTGTGAAATATTTACAAAGGTTTCTGTGGGACAAACTCTAGAGAATGAGATATATATTAACAGTTTTTCTGATGTTTACCAATTTGGGGTGTTGAAATTAAT
This sequence comes from Denticeps clupeoides, assembly GCF_900700375.1. NCBI lineage: Eukaryota > Metazoa > Chordata > Actinopteri > Clupeiformes > Denticipitidae > Denticeps > Denticeps clupeoides. Next base: position 34,387,628 of record NC_041707.1, read on the forward strand.
CTTATGATCAATGCATCGCGATGAAGATAATGACCTTGCTTGGTGATTTTTCTGCTGGTCAAAGAGCAGTTCCGGTAGTGACCTGACCCGAGTACAGCGATGCTCTGGGCACGAGTTTGGACTCGTCCTCTTTTGTACCTGCTTTCAATATGCGTTGATTTTTTTACTGCCGTTCACTTGACGTCCGCTCCACAGACGACTCCATCGCCACCACCCTACATCTGACCCCCTCCCACCCAGAGAATAAGGACACATATGCACGAATGCTGTTCATAGACTTCAGTACAGCATTCAACACCATCATTCCTCAGCACCTGGTCGAGAAGCTGAGCCTGCAGGGCCTGGACACCTCCCCCTCTCAGCTGGATCGTGGACTTCCTGACTGAGAGACCTCAGTGCGTCCGGATTGGGAACAGCATCTCTTTATTTCAATTCATCTCTTTATGACAATAAAGCTCGACTTGAACTTCAGTGTTTGTCAGACTTTTGGTAGAAAGTTACGCAGAGAAAAAGTTGCATGCTGCATATATTTCAGATGTCAGTGTGAACACATAACTCCCATGTCACTGATGTATTTCAAAACACAACGTAATGTAGGAAAACTGATGGGATGCATTGTGATGCTTTGATGATCGTTCTTGAATTGAACATTGAGACCCAGGTGGTAGTAGCCTAGAGGGTAACACACTCGCCAATAGACAAGAAGACCCAGGTTCAAATCCCACTTACCTCCATTGTGTCCCTGAGCAAGACACTTAACCCTAAGTTGCTCCAGGGGGACTGTCCCCTGTAACTACTGATTGTAAGTCGCTCTGGATAAGGACGTAATGTAAATGTAAATGAGACCCGTGACTGTTCACACCTCTGATATCAATGTCAGATTTTATAGTGGCTATAGCCCAAGTGCAATCTCACCTCCGTGGGAGTGTAACTCCTTGGAGTGTATTCATGAAGAGGGTGTTGGTTCTCAGGATACAGTAGAGTGCTCACCGGACAGAAGGCGGAGCAGGGATGACAAGCATCCTCAGTGCCGTTGGCACGGTAACAGTCAGTGTGTTGCTGTGGCTGACTGTACGGACTCTTTTGAGGTCCTTGGACCACCGGCAGTTGCACTGCATTGGTGCCATGGAAGCCATGTGCGGAGTTCTCCAAGCTCCGCTCCATTTCCCATTCAGATTTTCTCTCCCTTTCCCTCTCCTTTTCTATTTCTTGCTCTCTCTCTCGTCTCTCTAATTCCCACTCTCGTTCCCTTTCCATTTCTCTATCTCGCTTTTCTTCTTGTTCCCTCAGCATCTGCCTCTCTTCCTCATTCCGTCTGTCCAGTTCTCTCTCCCGTTCATGGCCTTCAGTGACAGACTGTCTCCTGCTGTCTGAGTAGGTGTCACAGGCAGCATCTTGTTGGACGTTTCCCTGGTAGGAAAACCTTCTATGTCCCAGGTCAGCAGCAGGTGGACAGTCCAGCGTAGACACGTTAGGCTGCTGTCTGCTACGCCTTTCCGGTCTCTGCCGACGACTACTCAAGCCGGGAAGGTTGGACACAGACATGCTCAGGTTGCGGCTGGTCTCCTCAAAAAACTTCCGTCGGTCAGCAAAAGGAGGGATGTCAGACTCGTCCGTACGGCTGGAGGAACGTGTGAATGCTGGTTGTGTCCTTGCCACATGTGTTGCATTAAGGCCTAGTGACACAGACCTCTCACCCCTACATCTCTCTGCTGGCTCCGCCTCAGGTTGGAGCTTGTGCTCTGGAGTCCAGCGCCATCGGCGGGCTTTTCCAGCTGGTGCAGGTTCCTCCACCACCCTCCCGCAGACAAATCCTGTTCCCCCAAGTTGTCCAGGACTTCCGCTCAGTCCCTGAGGATCACCTTTCCTAGACTCAGAAAGTTCTGCAGGAGTTAGTGGAGCCACTGCTTTTTGTTGGCTTTGACAGCTGAATGTAGAGGACATTTTGCTAATCTGACCCTGGCTGTACTGGTGAATTTGTTGAGTTGCCTGTTTCTGACTTGAATGATGAATTTCTGAAGATGCAATCACATCCATCCTTTCAGCCTCATGCTCTACCTGAAGCTCATTAGTCTCCTCTTCCTCTACGGTCTCTCTGCCATATAGCATACTTTCAGGACCTTTGTTTGCTTTCTGAAGCTGGGCTTTCTTGCGTTGGATCTCATTGCGGAGGTTGGTGGCAAAGCGCTCATTCCGACGTCGAGACTTGGATGAGCGGAATTGCCGGGACGACTTCTGGGAAGGCTTCTGGCTATGTTCTTCATCTTCGGCCCCTTCTACTCCTCCACCCCCTCCTTTGTCTCTTCTACAACCATCCTCAAAAAGAGTATCCACACTCACTGCTGCAGTGATGGGCCCAAAGCCTCGACCATGTATATTAGAGTCCTGCATTTCCACCATAGATTGGGAAAATCCGGTCAATGGTTCACCAGGGACACTAACAGACCGGCCCCAATGATGATGGCTGGACGTAGGGGTTGACCCAAGTGGGGTTTCCTCCACTTCAGAGGTGGCTGATCCTGGAGTGGAGGATCTGCTCCCATCCCACTTCCCCTGAGGCAGGACGTCTGAGATGATCTTGTCTCCCATTTCCTCCTGATGCAAGGGGGACTGTGTCCATTGGCTACAAGGGGATGTAGAATGATCATTCTCGTCTTTTGAAGCCTCTAGTCCAAGCTTCCCTTGGTTACTATGTCTACTGGTCATTAAAGCTTGCTTGCTTTCTTCACATGAAGTCTGCAACACTAGGCGGTCCAAGATGACCCGTCCATTCGCTGGATTATCTATCTGTAGAGGAATGGGACTGGAAGACGGCCTCTCTTGAGACTGAAGGTTAGTCTTTGAATCAGTCTCTTGGTTGCAGTCCCTGCATGGCTTGCTCTGTGAGCTGAGTGTATAATATGACTCTAAATTGTTATCCCTCGCACAATTCTTCTCATTTTTGTGAGTCTTTCTTGTTCCTGGTGTATCCTCATTCAGGTAGCAGGAAAGACTTGGAATGCCAACGGGGGCAGAAACGCAGCGTTTATCAGTAGCACCTGGCCTGCCTCTAGTGGCTCTGAAGCTGTCCCTCCTCATCGGGGGCTGGGGGGGTCCACTTCGCTCCTCCTCGTAACCATATGATGATGGCCTAACTTTAGTAGAACCTCTGCATGACATTGACCTGGACTTGAGGTTATTTCCCTCATCATGTGCACCTGGGCCACTAGCAGAAGACTGTGGGCGTCCATCAGCATAGCGGCAGAAGTTGGAGGAAGAGCCCAGGCCTTGTAGAAGGTTGTCCATAGAGTTGGCTTCACCTGGACGCAGTGAAATGGTGTAGTCAGAGGTGTTGGAACTGGCAGAAAAAGAACTGTAGGCTGAGTCTCTTTTGTTGTTGAAGATGGCTGGGTCAACCGGCGACAGCTGACTGTCATAGTAACCCTGGCTGGATGGTGTCTCCAAGCTCTCCATACTGCCCACTGAGCTGCTGGGATGTCTGGACAGATGGCCCCACTGCATAGACAGGTCACTGAAGAGAGAAGGACAGAGTTATAAAGCTTCAGAGAAGCTGACAGGGCAGTATCTACACCAGCACAGAACATACCAGATTAATGGACAGAGACATCCATGTAATTAGACTTTATTGGAAAATCCTGTAAGCCCATCTCCTTCAATGCTTTCCGTTAAAAATAGAACCCAATCCAAAAGGGCCGCCTGTGTAATGCAGTCATGTGCTTGTGAAAGAGCAGGGGTTTCCTGTAATCCCACAGTAACGGTACAACTGTGGGCTGGGGCAGCAAGACAGGAAATTAGCTCTTCCACATGGGAAATCACCACAATTCCCTGGACCAACATGTGAACAAATTCTACCACAAAGGACACCAACCGCTGCTGTAACCTTTATTTGGCGTTAAATGTCCTTATGAGTGCCCTGCATGCATCTCGTATGCCGACGGACCTAAGCTTTCAAATATTGTACGGAAAATTGTACTCCGCAATTGCTGCAAATGTGTTACGCCAGGAAGCGCTTTGTAATTATGTTTGCATGTTTCCACTGACCCCTCTGAAGTTAATTACATTTTAAAATCATATCAAGGACAGACCTTGACATCAGTGCAGACTGCTTAAACAGTCCTGTATTTCCCCTATCGGAGCCATTAACAGTAATTGCAGGAGATTACATCAACGATCGCTATCGAAATGTCATTACACCAAACTTTCCCCTCAGCCTGGAGATACGTAACATCCCTTTGGCTTATAAAAAAAATATATATATATATAAAACCAACACAAGTTAAATAAACATTGCTTGAACATTCCTTGAAATACCCAAGTTTGGTTCTTTTTGTTTGTAGTCAGGTTGTTGGTGAGCTCAGAAGAATGTCTGAATCACCGTCTGAAAATAGTGGTGGCTTCCGGAATGGGGAATGTTGACATTAGAAGTGAGGTCAGCAGCTTCCTGATGATTGTTATACAAATGCAAGCCTGTCAGAGGCTAGAATACAGGCCATTTATGCTTTACTCCAAAACCACTGAAGCCTCAAATTCAGTGGGCAAAAAAGGAAATGGCGGCAATTGTGTTAAACGTTTCCGCCTCAAATTTTCAGACGAAACGGAAAAAAAAAAAAAAAGAAAGACGTCAATTTTCTGCGGTGAACTTTACTGAGAACAACTTTCTTCTCAGCGCGTGCACCTACCTGTTGTCGTTGCTCGTGTGCCAAGGAGCGGGAAAGTGGGCAGGGTGGAGCTGCATGGCAGGAGGGCCGTCCTGTGTGCCCGTGGTATGAGTCGCACCCGGGGGTTCCGACAGCTTTGCCAGATGCCACGAGTGAGGCCTTATCACAGGGACGCTGCGCCTGCAAACACACAGGCAACCAAAACTTAGTATAGCAGAAGCAAAAACAGGCCAGGCCAATCTCTGATTCGAACAAAAGACACGACCCAGTCAGAATAACAGTGTACCCAGAAAACTGCACACTCGTCAAAATGTCCAACATTTCCGACCCCAAGCTGCGAGACCGCCGAAACCAAGGAAAACAGAAAACGCCTGGTTTGCCAGCACCCTCAGAATCCGATGCAGTCCGGAGAGCAGTTCAGGATTCGAGGAGCAGAAGCTTCCGGCACCCCCTGCATCTAGTCTGTGAGGTGATCCAGTTGACACGGTAACAAATGCCTCCCCGGAGACAGATGGTTATGAATGGCTTATTATTTCACTGTTAATAACTCCATAACATTTCCCACAGGAACGTGGACTGCCAGGAATTACAGGGGGGGGGGGGGAAGATGGGATACGTCAAAAGAATTTCTCCAAATAAATGGTGTTCGGGCAAGAGGGAGAAGTATTTATATTTACCGTGCAAGGAATTTTTTTAAAAGCCCGCTTCCAGAGTAAACACCACCGAATCCTTCAAAACGCTTAAATTAATCAATCTGTCTGTCCTCTGAAAAACGAGAACACTGGGAAAGAGCAGAGTTACAGTGCGGAAGCTGACAGGCCGCAGATGTGTTCGGTGTTTTTACAGTTGTGATTAATTACATCTAATACCAGCGATTTGTATATACACACACACACACACACACACACACACACACGGCAATCAAGCTCAAGGGGAAACGAGTATATGTGTCTACAATTGCTTGACATGGTTTGGGTGACAGAGGCAGGCACCGGTAACAGGTGTCAAGAGCCTTAAAACCTATTAATCTGTACCCAGTTCCGCTGTACTGGTGGCACAGAAAAACATTTTAAGCTAACGGAGACAACCCGCAATCTTAATAGACAACTGTATTTGTTTGCATTTCGTGTAATACGTATTTTCCAGATTCTTTTTAATGCTCTTGTTCATGTTCCAAGATTCAGTCGGGGTCTGAGCAGATGAGATGATCAGGAGAGCAGGCCGTCAGGGGTGCAGCTTCCACTCAGAGAGGAAAAGCAACGAAGGTCAGGTACTCACAGGGTGTAGACCTTGTCCTGTTATGGTTGCCGGGCAACCAGAAAGCAGGACGAAACGGAGGACGAGATGAATGCTAGAAGGTGAAATTCCCGTCCCGCAGGTCTCGGCTTCATCTTGAGTCCAGGATGTGAGAGAACATCGGAGTTGTTTGGTTCAAGGAAAGCAGCAGGTTTCTCACCTGAACTTCACCCTCAAGGTAGGCGGGCAGGGGCGTCTTCAGAAGAAACCCTGACGACTGAACAAATATCCGACAAATCTCAGCAGGGGTCCCATCAACGTTATTGGGATTTAAAGCGTTCGGTGGCTTCGGCGAACGGTTTCTGGTCACTTCTCTGAAGTGAACCTGCCCCAGGATCCCAACCGGCTTCCTACTTCGGGAAAAATTAACCGACAAACACTCCCCCCACCCCATCTCTCTCCTCTCCTCCCCCTTCCCTTGTCAACCTCATTCAAAGTCCAAACATTCGGCTCCCTCCATCCCTCCCTCGCTCGCTCAGTCAGTCAGTCACTGTAATGACTGGGGAGGGTGGGGGTGGCAGGAAGTGGTGTTCAGACTGAGAGGAAACTATGTTCGGAGGAGATAAAGATCCAAGCCGCTGCTAAAATAATACCCAGGCTTCTCTTATATTATTGTTTGAACAAACGAAGGGGGGGGGGGACTTCCTTTCTCTCAAAGCCAGCCACGAGGTTCGGCACAGGGAGCGAGGGAGGAAGAAAGAGGAGGAGGAGGAGGAGAGAGAGAGATAGAGAGGGGGAAGGAGAAGAGTGCTTTGGTGGCACGCGGCCAGGTCCGTGTTTTCTTACCCTTTTACTTTGTGCTGATAGTACAACAATGCGGCTCGAAGCTGCGAAGCTGGGACCCGAGTTCTGCCCTCTAATCAGCGCGGCGAGCGGGAAAAAGAAGAAAGGGAGCGGGACACGGGCTTAACAAAGATCAGCTGTGATGGGTGGAGGAACGGCGTCCCATGAATTGGGCAAGTAAGGGGGTGACATCTGGGTCGGAGCATCTCCAAAAGTAGTTAGAATATACCAGAAGTGGTCCAAGGAGAACAGGTGAACTAGTGACTTGGCCGCAGGTGGCCAATACTCACTGACACACGTGGGTAGCGAAGACCATTCCATCTAGTCCAATTCAACAGAAGAACAGCACAAACTGCGGGAAACCTTCATGCTGGCAACACACCTTACTGTTTTGTAGAGCCATCTCGCTGCTCCCAGCGACCACTACGTAAGCCCAATGATTCCCTGCCTCCTTGCTCTGATCTGCTGAGACATCTTGAGTCCTGCATTCACGTGGATGTTTCCTACGACTCAGGATTGTTGCAGGCCATGTGTACTAATTCAGACTCGGAACTTTGTTGCCTCTTCAGGGGGATAATGTTCTCCAGGACGAAATCGAAGAACACGACAAATAAGTTCAAAGTGCTGGATTGGTCCCCACTCTCAACTTGACACGCTGCACAAATCCTCTCCTCGACCTCACCGTTTTGCTTGCTGCCAGATCGCCTTGCCTTGATGGTTCAGAGGTGTATTTTCCAGGATAATTACTCATTAAAACAGTCACAGCATGACTGTGCATTCAATGACCAAATAATGACGGTGGATGATTAACCAGCCAAAACACATTTTCAAGTAAATCATCAGAAGCTCTTGTCTGGTTAACTGTGGAACAAAGGCTGCACAGAAAGGGTGGAACGGGGGAAATGGCTTTGACTGACAATTTTTCCCGGGTCGTAAACACACGACACGCCAGTCAAAACAAACATAAAGGAGCAAGCGACATTCCGAAATCAGGGTGCCGACTATTTCAGAGTGCCACTTGGCGAACACCAGAGAAAGTGTGGGCGGCCCGTGACGTTCAGGAATGACCGCGCTGACATGCTGAGAAAACCACCGTCACTGCTGCAAATGCCATTAGGCACTCCGGAACAATAAACTGGCACGGAACGAGAAAATAAACACGGAGCCATAATCATCTCAGCCTGCCATTTTTTTTTTTTTTTTTTGGCGAAATCGCTAACCGAGACGACCCAAATGCGAGAGCGCCGGGCTTGTGTGGATTCCACGCATACCTTCCGAAGTGCAGAAGGCACTGGGGGGGTCGTTGTGGTCGCCTACGATGTGGCCCAACTTCTCTCCGCATGCAAACGACTGACAAACACCATTACATGGCGCGTCACAATCAACCGCTCGTGTCTGCTGGGGTTCAGCTTCCCACCATCAGCCCACGGTGGAACCTTCGGGTGCATTCCTGCTAATTAGCGCAGGGCCTTCGTGCCATTAGCACACGCCAGCCAGGAAGGGTGCAGTCCGCAACGGGCCCCGAGTAGCACAATGCCCTGTTTGTTGTTTTGGGTGAGTATCGCTTCTCTATCTTCCACCGGGTCCTCAATCTATCTTCACCACAAAGTGAGTCCCAGGACAGTCTACAGTCATGACCCTTGTGATGGGAAGCTAAAACATGAAACATCACTATCATAAAAAAATGATGATTACGTTCAGAGCGCTCATCAGAATCAGACACCCTGAATCAATGTGATTCTTTAAAATGAGAAGAAAGCCACGTAAAGAACCGTTCTGATTAATAAGTATAAATTTTGCATTAGTGAAAGTGAAGTGATTGTCAATGTGAAACACTGCAGCACAGCACACGGTGAGGACAAAATTTTTTTAACCCACCACCCTTGCCGAGCAGTGGGCAGCCATGACAAGCGCCCGGGGAGCAGCGTGTGGGGACGGTGCTTTTGCTCAGTGGCACCTTCGCGGTTCAGGGATTCGCCACCGCTGCCCCTTTGCATCCTTTAATGATAGTAAAAGAGATTGTTATTTCAATTAATGAGATGATTGGTCCAGTCCCATTCCTCCATAGACACCAATAGTAAACCGGTCTGTTGGTTCAGAGAAATCAAATCCTTTTCTGTAGGCAGCAATAAGAAAGTCTGACCTTGCGGACGTCTGACTATGAGCTTGTAAATGAATTCCTAGTGGTTTTAAAAAAAAAAAAAAAAAAATCTATACAAGTCTATGAGAGACCATCAAATGGCCTCATGAGCAGAAAATATGTATGTGGCTTTCAAATATTTGGCTCCTCTCACACAACGAGTGATTGAAGGCTCGTAAACGAGTCAACAGTCCAACTGGTCCAAAATAATACGAGTTCTTCCTTAAGCCTAGAACTAGAGCCTAAAAACATTGGTCTGTATGTAATTACAGTACGAACAAAAACGTGCCTTCCCATTACTGACCACCAGTTCGTCTTCCAAGCATCGAGGCACATCTTGTTTCCACATGCTGCCTCCGCGAACTCAGCGGGTCTAACGGGGACATGGCTGTGAGAAACTGACCCCCGAGTTCCTGCTTTCGCAGGATGGCTTAATGCGGGACAGCCATGCAAATTTCTGTAGACGGAGTGTAATGTAATCCCGAGCGACGGCCCCACACAAAGAAGCTCTGTGTCTGGAACCGTGACTCGGCATGCTGGGGGAACTGCAACGCAGATCTCTCCTTTTCCTCTCCCACTGTCTGAAATCCACCCAAACAAAAAACACAGACATGCAAATCTGACCACAATTGTACAGATGTGGGGATATGGAGCGGATACAGGAATGCACATGCAACTGCACACTGACACAGCAAATTCCATCGAGATGTACAATGCAGGCGCAAAGGGACAGCGAGCCACATTTCCGTGGCACCCGACATCGATGATCTGCATGTTTGTCTTGACGGCAGCCATGGTCCTGATGGCCGTAAGGATAAAGGGTATTAAAGAGCATGGATATCAGAGAGAAACGAAGGAGAAAGGGCAGAAATGGAAATCTGCATTGCACTGGACCCAAACCGATCATTTTTAAATGTACACCCAAAAATAAAAACTAGAAATTCCCCTGCAATAGAGTCAAATCCTGCAAAACCAGCAATTTACCGCAAATTTTTGTGAAACTGCATACTTTCAATACAGTTGCAAAATTGAGCGAGGTAGCGAAGAGAGCATTTCACATGCAGTATCTGTCATTTAATGAAGACCTTGGACGGGGTTTTTCAAAGAAAGGGGATAAAAAAAATAAATAACATTTTTTTGAGAAAACATGCCACAAAATTTGTAATTTTGATCGCAAAAAAACGTAACATCCCAGGAGGACCCTTCCCCTAGATAAAGGCCAGAACACAGCGAACATGCCACACAGTGAATTGAGGACTGGGAAGGTATGGCCCGGTGAGCTTAAACACATAAAAGTAAAGCCTGAAAACAGCCAAACAACCTGAAACACCAAAGTAAAGCACAACGTTTCGGCATGAGAATCGAAAAATGTTTTCGTCCTCGACACATTTTACGTCCCTCCTGTTTTGAGAAAACTGCTTTTCTCAGGAACAGAGCGAAATAGTCGAAAAGAGTGATGGAGAGGAAGAGGCCGAGGTATGTCGGGAATGTCTATTGTTTTCTTAGGAGCCGGAGAGCTTTTTTGTTTTTCTCCTCAGTTTCTTGGCACAGCAAGAGAAAAGGGTGGGGCTGCTTGGTGGCTTATTTGTGGCGAATGGAGTTTATAGAAGGACCCCCCGAACACCGTGGTGCACTCTCTGCATGTAAAGTGGACCAAATCTCAGACACCCTGGTGGGCCGCTGTGACCTCGGCTCATAAAATCGCAAATGGGAAGAGGCTTTTCCTCCCTCAGGCCTTGATCAGGGTCAAGGGCCTTGAGCTCACACCTTCAAAAGGCTCACGGGGAGACGCAAACAATGAGGACCCTCTGCGCCAAACCTTCAGCCATTTGGAACATTCCGGATAAACACATGAGCGGGGTGAACTGGGGTGCGAGTGGTGAAGCCGGAGCAAGATCCACCTCTATTCGATTCTCTTTCAAAAAAACACAGACACAGTACAGAACACACCAAGTAGTCCAAGTGTCCAGAAGCTCTGGGCTGTGGTCAGGAGGTCGTTGACTCAAGCTGAAATAAAGAGGTGACTAATGATCGGGGGCATGACAGAAACATTTCCCTCCTGAGCTGCACCACCCTTCCTCTTTAAAGTGAGAACGCTTCTGTTCACACACCTACACACTATTGCAAGCCAGATGTCATGCTAGTGTAAAAATGCAGCATTAAACCTATATTTTAAAAAATATATTACTTTGAACAGTGAGAGATGGAACAATAATGAAAAATTCATTTTTGTTATTGTTCTGTCTTATCACTGTTCAAATAAAGGGGTAGTGGTGGCCTAGTGGTTAAGGAAGCGGCCCCGTAATCAGAAGGTTGCTGGTGCCACTGAGCAAAGCACCGTCCCCACACACTGCTCCCCGGGCGCCTGTCATATTTACATTTACATCTACGGCATTTGGCAGACGCCCTTATCCAGAGTGACTTACAACGCCTGTCATGGCTGCCCACTGCTCACTAAGGGTGATGGGTTAAATACAGAGGACAAATTTCACAGTGTGCACTGTGTGCTGTGCTGCTGTGTGTCACGTGTGACAAATCACTTCACTTTCACTTCACTTCACCATAAAGCTACCATTGAAATGACAGACCGATCATTTCTTTGTTGGTGGGCAAACTAACAAAAATCAGCAGGGGATCTTATAATTATTTCCCCAGCTAACTGTAAGCACCACAACTGGGGGTCTCTTAGACCTTCAGCTCTAAAAAGAGCAATGCAACTGATCTGCAATTTCAACCAGTGTAAACAATCAATGCATTTATATTTTTCAACTTGTTGCATGCCAACCGTTAAACGTATTCAGTCAAAACGCCATAGGTTTTTCCAAATTCCTCCAATCGTGGAGCAGGAACTTCTGAAAGACGCATCAATCAATCATGAGGTGAACACAAAAGTGAAAGTGAAGTCATTGTCATTGTGATACACTGCAGCACAGCACACGGTGACACAACGATATGTGTCCTCTGTATTTAACAATCACCCTTGGTGAGCAGTGGGCAGCCATGACAGGCGCCCGGGGAGCAGTGTGTGGGGACGGTGAATTCGAAAGGCCAAACTTCTGATTACGGGGCCCCTTCCTTAACTGCTAGGCCACCACTGCCCCCAAAAACACACTCGCTTCCCACGCTGGGTCACTTTTGTGTTTAGTTTTTGCATTGTGGAAGGAAACCGGAGCACTTAGAGAAAACCATCAACAACAGGGAGAGCCAGAACGTCCCAGTGGACTAAAAGGAACCCAGGACTTTTTTTAATTTTTTATTTTTTAAGAAGACACCTTTAGTAAGTACATGCATGAAATAAATGCACGCTCATCCCCACCAACAATGGGACCAGTCACAACAGGAAGAGCTGAGACATTTTTAGGACACATCCTATTTACTTCACTGTAACTCACCTTCCCATAAATTAACCAGAACAACAAGCACATCCCGGTGAAATACACACATCTTATAAAAGTCCATGAATGACTGCAAACTTCCATTAGACCAAACGCTATTAAAAACAGCGCCAATTCCCTTCAGGCTGGTCCTGATGACGCAAGTTCTAATTGCGCCTTCTACAGGCACACCAATAAAATGAAACCACATAAAAAATAAAAAAAAACCCAGGTGGAGGGCAGGTGATCCCCACACGGTCTGGAATTCTTTCAGCTGGAGGGTGAAGCTGAGAGGGGTTCCCCCACCCGGCTATCCCAAAATAGGACTCGGAAACACAGTAAAGTTGCTCATGTGGTAACAAGCTTACACAAAGCCTTCCCTTCCACCTCTTAACTCTCCCCATTAGTCACATATGCACGTGCATAGCTGCGGTTGCCATCACCAGATTTGAAACAAGGTGCCATAGGCTTTCCTGCAGATGGTTATCAAGTTATGGTAATGTCGACCATCGCTATAGAAACACACAGCTCCAAGACCTTTCCCAGAATTCTACTACGAGTGTTCCAAGAAGATTCCAGAAGCGTTCCAAGGGCCTTCACTGACTTCAATGACTGGTGTCACTGTTCTGATCTCAGTCACCATACCCTGCATGAACAAATATGCATGTGTAGCCAAACAGCCCATAACATTCACCAAGAGTATGTTAGTGTGACCGCAACAGCCTCACATATACAATGGAAAAAAAAACCCACAAACAGGTTTTAGGCATATGGTCTGGTCACATATAGCAGAAATGCGTTTACAGACACACACTCAAGTATCAAAACCAGGCCCGTTCCCCGTGAAACACACACAACGGCCAAGAAGCCCTCAGCGAGGGGAAACCACAAGCGGGTCTCTACTCCGAGATGCATTACTAAACAACTGCCAGCTAACCAACATAAAAATGGGAAAAAAAGGAAGGAATTTTTCCATATCTCCCCCCTTCCCTTCCCCCTAAACACCCCCTCACAGCGGCCACTCCGCCTGTGCTGGGCCGGAGCCGGGGAGAGGGGGGTTGCCGGAGGGCTCCGACGGGCTGTCTTGGCCCAGCCCGATAGGACTAATCCTGCTAACTTCCTCCTCACAGCTTCTGGCCATAAACACGGCCAAGCGCACAACTGTCTGGACACCAGAGCTGGCGGTCGATTCCAGCTCGCTTCTCGATTTCCCCCAGAGGACAAAACGACCCAAACTCCGTTTCGCCACGTTCGGCTGTTATCGAACACTGGGAAGGGAAAACGGTGTCGTTTCAGAGGCCGTGAGCTGACTGTAGAATGGCGTGGAGGCTTACAATAGAGCTGTGGTGGCACGGAGGGGACCAGCGAATGGTCAGGGGACAGGAATGTGCAAGCAGACAGAGACAGGGAGAGAACGACTGGGGAAACTCCCAGCAAAACCCCTCGCACATTCCAGACGCAGTCAGACGCATGCCGTCTATGATCTCAGCTGATTAAGGTAATGCAATGGACGGCCTGTCCGGAAAATGTCACGTTCATGCAGAGCCACTGAGCGTCGAGAGGCCGGCCCGTGTCACAAACGGCTCTTTGTGTGCTATGCAGCGGCCATTAAATTTTTTTTATTTTTATTTTTTTTTTATTTCATACTACAGGCTGGGTACAGTTTGTAAAATAAACTCTACCAGTCAGTCTACAGAACGCTATTAAAAGAAGTAAAAAAAAAAAATTAACACTGAAATCTTTTTAAATCCCAATCTAAATAAGGATTTTCGAACAAATGACAGTTAGGTCAAAACTGCAAGATAGAGATTATCCATTAAAAGCTGCAATGCTCAATAAACTAGGAGCAGTATTTCACCAGAAAGCTTTGCCAATGTCAATTTTTTTCCCCAATCTTTAATAGATAGGTAAATGCCTTTATTTGTCACTATACCTTTATGGTGAGATAATGTTTGGAGCAAACCAGCAGAATCGCATTTAAACTAGGGTTTTCAATGAAGATAAACAGAATATAAGTAAAATAGTTCACCTCCAATGAATCCAAGACACCTCAGATTTTGAGTGGTGTGCGGATGCAATTGCTTCACAATCTAAGCATTGGGTGCCCGTCATGGAGGCACACGTAAGCGGTTTAGGTCTGTGGGTCTCCACGAGCAGGCCCGTGTTGAGAAACCTTAAAAGACAAGTCCTCAAACTTGTTCCCTGAGGGGGGAAAACCTCCTATCTCCACGAAGGGCATTCTGATTCATTGAAGATGCCATCAACAGCTCCTTGATCCTCCCTTGGGACATTTGAGGTTGTGGAACTCGACAGCTGACTAAACCCTCTCCAGCAAGTGGCCACTTGTGTGACATTTTTACATTTTTTTTTTTAAACCAAAAAATAAAAAGGTGACTATAACTGAAATGCAGGACTGGAAGTAGAAAGGTCTCCACTCCCCTATGTCTCCACTATGAGGAGCTGTGGGGAAGTCCTCATGACTCTCCATGTGAAGGAGCATCAAAAACACAAACACGTAGAAAATCCCACTGCCTGTGGGAGTGTGTGCGTGTCTCACAAAGCAGGTACAAAGTGACTCCTGACGTACCACTGCCAGTCTGCACAGACGTCAGTAGGTGCAGGAGAAGCCAAAATAAACAGTCTGAGACAATGAGAGGCGACCCATGGCCATCTAAATGGATAGAGGATTAGGGCCGGTGGGCAGATATCATTCTGACCCCCTGTTCGGGTCACATTTTGTTCGGAGGACTGTGACCCAGCCCAGGAAGGGCCAGGATGCAAAGTTAACAGCCTCGCCAGCCATCATGACACACTGCCAACACATGATTTAACCAATTCAGCCAAGATGAATCCTACGGCAGATACAAAACAGAGAGTTCACATTAAAAATAGTCCGAAAATTTTTAAACAACACTATTGTTCATATTTTGTCAAGATTTTATTTGTATGTCAGGAATGTCTATGTCATCTATGACTGTCGTTTTCGATGGGAGGGGATATATCTGTGGTAGGCCGGCATAAATCAAAATCTCTCCCCTTTGGCCAAATGTTTATTGCATACCATTAATACAGCGCAGCCCTGGGTCCAAACATCACTAATGTTTAGGTTAGATGTGTCTGTGTGTCTGTACCTTCGGACTGTGATCTTGAGGATCCTGTAGGAGCCCTTGATGAGGATGAGGGCTTCCTGTCGTGAGCCGTACAGGGCGGAGCCGTTGATGTTGACCAGCTCGTCCCCCACCTTCAGCTTCTTACACTGGGCAGCTTTACCACCCTCCTCTATCTACAGCAGGAAGAGAGAGACAGAATAGTTATGGACACATGCACAAAACACAGCATTTCCACACATTACAGCATTTCACACACCAACACCCTGGACCGGAAGGAGATGTTGTTTTAACGGGAAGCTCAGAGATTTCGGTGTGGTCTGCAAAATGCTATAGGCCACATACCACTCTGTGGTCACGGGTGACATCTACTGGGCAGTGGTCTGCTGGGGGTGATGCAGCAGAGATGCCAGTAGGACCGTAAGCTCAATAAATTCAAGAAAATCAATAGAAAATTACTATTCAAAACTGGTGATGAGTAGCAGGTCACACAACAAACTGACCATCATTATGCACAATCCAGCCCCTGTCCATGACACACTTCACAACCAAGCTCATTTTTCAAGGACTCATTTGGCTTTGCAGTCACAAAGATTATTTATTAAAGAAAGAAAAATAAATCAAATTAAATTGACCATTCTCCTTCTATAGCCAATTGTACATAAAAAAAGCCCTGAAAGCCCCAACAGACCTGGGTTCAGAGAGTAAAAGCACCGCAGCTACTTATTCATTAACAATCATATCACAGTAATGACATTTTATCAGGGTATTCGCCAGTTTGTGTATGTGTGTGTATTAAACACAGATGTGAGTGAAAGTCCATGGTCCGACTGCTGACATCTATCCTTATGGATTTCTTGGCGGGACCCTGACCCCCCCCACCCCACTGGATCTCCCCTCTCCGGGGCTGGGGTGTAACTTCACACCCGATCAGTTGCATATGGCTCCTCACCCACTCCTCCTCCCATCCCTCTCTTTATTGCTCTCACAATCTGCATAGTCTTCCTTTCTAATACAAAACTGGTGAACACGTATAAAAACTTCAGAGAAGTGAGAACAGTCAGGAGGCATCAAGAGAGAAGAGAAGAAGAAAAAAAGAAGATTTTACAAATATTAGGTGAATAGAATGACCCAAAATATAATTTCATGCCAATCTGTAACATCGTGCTAGCAGGAATTTGCAGGAATGTTGCACCACAGTGTGCTGCAGATTCCATGGGGACACTGACTGCACATCCAATTACAGGTAGACAGGGTTGTTTGTGGGTCGTCATTAAATCTCTTGCTGAGTAAGGACTCTCGCCACCCCATCTGCAGTTTCCAAGACTTTTCTGAGACTTTTTGTAAGCATGAACTTCAGAAATCCAATTTTTCAAATTATTATATTATTAGATCCCCTGTATATATTATCTCTTGTTTGATCAGGCAAGATCACCAGTTATTGGTATTGTACGGGCAATTCATAAAAGGGAGAGACTGACGTCCGGAAGGATGGAATGAAAAACATGGTGACTGAAGCTGTGGCTGCTTCCACCCTAATCCATCCATCCAATGGAGAGAAGGCCACAGGCGGGATCACTGGTGGAATGCATGTAATGGAAACACGATTCAGATTTTATGGTTGCATTTGCTCTCTGCCACACACGGGCACACTTAAACCAACGGCCCCTTCCTCCACCTTTTGCCCCTTAAAAGCCCGTCCAAAGCACAGTGATTACCGCGGTTATGAAGCCTTGAAGCTCCCCGTTCATCAATCAGCCTTGATCTACCTGATTCTTTCTGGCCTCCAATATCTGGTGGGATCACATTTAAATAACAGAGCTGAAAGATCAAAAACGTGCGTGTGTGTGGTTTGTATTAATAAAATTAGATTAACCGTCATTAACCGCTTACCATCTCCCACGTGTGTGTGTGTGTGTGTGTGTGTATATATATATATCATGTGGATAGTGCTGTAAATGACTCTTAAGAGAAACAAAGATTAGTGTAATGGTCTACAGTAAAAATCCAGGCAATGCAACCAATGAACAGTCTGAGGGACCTCATCCAAAGTCCAGATGAAGTCCATGTTTAATGCTAGTGTACAATGGCCCATAAACCATTAATGGCTTTGAGTGGCTTAACACAAATATAATAAAAATGTGTAATAAATGCATACCATCATGTGTTATAAGGCTCTTTAAGCCCAAAGGAAAATATTTGAGCAACTTTGAAATAGCATTTGCTAAGATCCTTTAAGTAAATATATCCTGCATGTAACAAACATTTCCTGCCCTTTCAGACACTTTCAGGTCTTTTTGTGACTTTTTTTTTTTTGTTGTGCTCATTCACACCCATTTTTCTCCCAAAAGAAGAAAAAAAAGAAACCACCTGACCTTACCTCATCTGATGAGTTAGAGCTCAAAGCTCCCCGAAGTCCTCATTGTGTAAAACAGGAAAAAAAAACAGAGGGGACTCAACCATCCCTCCTGGGCCTTTTTAACAACCGTCCGGCGGGCCTGACATAACGCCAGCCTACTTTTACTTAAACTCCAACGTTCCGTCACACCTAACACCGCCGGCCCGGTGGACGTCTACAGACGCTACACCATCGTCCTGATTCCAGCTTCCTTCTGCTCTCTCGCTTTCTCTCCCCACCCACCACTCCCTCCTTTCTTTCTTTCTTACCCTCCTTCTCCCCAAGGCTCTTTTCCCTGTAGAAGGTTTTTGGTGATAAAAATACCGCCGTGCCCACACCACACCTCTGTTCCCCGGCCCAAAGTTCAGCTTCCTGGAGGCCATAGGACCACAACCACCACAAAGAGGCTTTGTGAGGAAGGTGGACCTTTCACCCTCTCCCTCATCTTTCTCTCTCCTCCTCATCGTTCCTACCTCAACCCTCCTCCTGTTCTTTCCCTCTCTCCCTCACACACACACACACACACACACACACACATATACTCCTTCTGTCTCTCGTTCAAACTCACTCTTTCCCCTCTTCGTCAATTTCTCTGGTGGAAAGAGGTGTCGCCTTTCATTACGTCTGCAGGCTAATGAAACCGGGGAGAGATGAGGAACTGCGAACCAAAACAAAGGGCATCCCTGTACCCCAATAGCCCACATCCAGCTCATTTAGAGGGTGGGACGCCCTCTTAAAAAAAAAAAAAAAAAAAAAAAGAATCCCATGGTCCCATGATGCATGAGTTTTAATGTTGCAGAGATGCCATTCTGGGTGCCTCATTCGGAGTGCCAGTGTACCGTAAAAATAACTACACACACTCCCAAACCTAAACACCCCGAGATGGGGGGAAAAGGGCGTGTGGGCGCTGGGAAGAAATGAGGCAGGACCAAAGTGGGCACAAACCTCCCTTTTCAGCTTTCTATTGCCAATTGCAGTGGCGTGGGTGTGGCCGACAAGCACATAACTGGTTAAGGTTATACACGTGGACTCATCTCCATGGTGGAGCAAAGTCTCTATCTATCTATCTATCTATCTATCTATCTATCTATAGATATATATATATAGATAGATATATAGATATATAGAGATATAGATATATATAGATATATATATATATATATATATATATATATATATATATATATATATATATATATATATATATATATATATATATATATATGCAAAACAATAAAAGGACTGGTAGATTGCTGTTAAATTTTACACTGGAAATAAGAAAACTACACCACCATCTTAAGCTAGTT
Organism: Denticeps clupeoides; assembly: GCF_900700375.1. Lineage (NCBI taxonomy): Eukaryota > Metazoa > Chordata > Actinopteri > Clupeiformes > Denticipitidae > Denticeps > Denticeps clupeoides. The sequence continues at coordinate 34,406,691 of NC_041707.1, forward strand.
AAGACAGTTGCAAATCACTGGAGGGCAGTAGTCCACGTAGTGAATTTTCACAGGAGTAGCACATCATCCAATTTCACTTTTCCATGTATTGTGACTGGGACGTGGCATGTGAGCTGATTTTAATCTATAATATTTCCTGTGGTCGTAACAAAGAAGGTTCAAAAAGCTATAGACTGTTGTGACAGTGGACCTTCAATTGTCCACAATGAGATGACACTCCTGAGGGGTAGTTTATTAAACGATGACACGAAATGAGGCAGACAGTCCAGGCTCCCAGCGCAGATCGGGCCAGACTCGCAGAGAGCAGAAGAATAGGGCCCTCTGTGTGTTCCCATTCCTCGGCCCCCGGGTCCGGCTACATGAGGTCACCCTCAGACGCTCTATAAATAACAGGGCGTGCCCCGCACTGCGTCCATGGCCCACCGCCCGCCATTGTGCCCCAGAGGGGGGATTACCCACCGCCAGCGGGCACAACCGTGGCAGCTGACGGCACTTAGCGCGCCACCTTACATCCAAAGGCTGAAACAACAAGACCTAAGCCGAGCCTTTTTGTTCTGTTTCTGTTTGATTCTGGCCAGGGATTCCTTTCAAATGAATTCCACACAGCAAAGTTCCACGACCCTAAACCAACCAGAGCCGAAACGGACTTCAGGCCACATCTGCACAAAAGTGCGTCTTTTCTTTGGCCCGAGAAAAAGAAAAATCCAAGCACAATGCTCGCTAAGTGACACTAATCTGGGATTTTCTTTCCTTTAGATAAACACATTTAGTGAGAGGACGGGTCAGAACGTGTTTTCCCTGGAATTAGGGGATCACTTTCAACAGTCGCTAATTTCATCCTCTCCAAATCACATGTAATTGAACAAAAAAAACGCCAACTGCGCTCGGGCCTACCAGGGCCTGCAGCCATTTGCCAGGCATGAAAATCATTAACACGGCAAAAAAGGGGCCAGATGCATGTTTGCAAGCGAGAGAAGCAGAGCAGACGTCCAAGTTCAAGAGGCTCAGCATGTGTTTCTGACTGGTCACAGGGTTTTGTTCCGCACCGTTTTCTTCGCCCGCTTCTCATAATTTAAATGTAATGTCAACTGAGGCGCTGAAGAACAACATTTCTGTAAAGCTAACGCAATTCTTAGCAACCCCGCTATTCTCGCTAGTCGTAGCACACTTACAGCAAAAGCCTGAGAAATCACATCTGTGTTGCCAGATTTTGATTGGTTTTGATGTTGACATTCCTGGCTAAAAAGTTATTATTGCAGGCAAAAAAAAAAAAAAAAAAAATGTAATGTCTTCACCTTATTCAAGACACTCTTATCAACCAATAAACCATGAGACGTTATGGAAGAAAACTAATGTATAGAAATAAGTGTGACATGATGTCGCAAAATTTAAAATCTCTGGTCAACAAAGTTGGCAACCCTGTTAAATGCTGAGACATAATGAAATACTTGTTAATGTCATTTTTCCGTAAAATTAAACCATCGTTAACTTAGTAACACCTGCTGTTCAGTGCTTAGTTAACATTCAGTCCCAAGTGTGTGTGTGAGTGTGTGAGAGAGAGAGAGAGAGAGAGAGAGAAAGAGAGACACTCGGGTGTCATGTCTGTGTGTCTGTGAGTGCACGAGGACATCGACAGCAAGTGATTTAAATGCTCCAACATCTGGTCCCTGCCATTACGACAGCATGTCGAGCGTCAGCGGAGTCACAAGTCATTTTAGCTCCCAACTTCTGTTTCTCTCTCTTTCTCTCTCTCTCTCTCTCCCCCTCACACACACACACACACACACACACACACACAGAAAGAGAGACCGGGGATCCTGGTGTGATAAATAGCCACCGCTGCCCTGCTTAAAGGCCCTACTGTCAACTATCACAAAGAGATCTGCTCCTAAGGGGTTTCACTGTTGAACTGGGTGACAGGAAAACAGACCACGGGAAAAAAAGAGAGACGGAAAAAAGGAAAAAACGTAAAGCATGGAAGACTCTGGGAATATCTGGGAAGTCTTGGGAGTATTGGCTGGGGGAGTCCCAATGCGCTTCCTCACGGCAAAACCCAAAAGGAAGGCGATCACACCTCAGTGTGGGAAGATATCTTTCGCTCGAAATGAAAACGTCGGAAACGTTGGACAAGCCCCCGTGTAGGCCCGGCAACAGAAATAAACACGAAAACACTCAAATAAAAGCGCTAGCAGCTGCACCCCGTGTCTGCTTGACACCAGGGAGCCAAGCTAAATACAACAAACCCCACAGACAGCACTTTCCACAAGCGTCTGAATGTCTGCTAATTTAGATGTTGTCTAATTTATAGCTGGATTTCAGGAGCCTTCACTCTGTGTGTGTGTGTGTGTGTGTGTGTGTGTGTGTGTGTGTGTGTGTTGGATATGCAGTAGCTTATTTCAGCTGTCAGTCGTACATCAGAATCTCTTAAAGACGACTGGCTTCAATTAGATTTTTAAACCCCCACCTCCTTCCTTTAGCTTAGCATCACAGACGGTCCTATTTCGTATCCGCGAAGACAGTTTCGTTCAAGCAGCACTCAAAAGGCGGCCAACGGGTCACCACTGGGCTTCCAAATACGTTCCCCAAAAACTGAGACGTGGCCTCGCAGCTGCTGCAGAGAATTCCCAACTCATCTTCTGATTTCCCCTTCACACACACACGCATGCGCAGAGCCCATTACCATCTCAAAAACACTGATGGAGGGCACAAAAGGTCCAGGGCTGACAAGGCCTTAATTATGGAGACTAATAAAAATGAAGTGATGTTACCAAAATGATATTGTAAGTGGTCCAATATATAGGCTGGCCTTCACTCACTTGCCCTGGGGCGAGGGTGTTGGCGCCACTTCACAGCCTGAGCTTTGTGTGTCTATCAAGGGCTGACATGATCTTGTCAAACTGTGACATCGGATTCGGCCTCCACCCACGACTCCTGTTTCCAAAATGTCCTTTACTGCCCCCCACATCACCCACTAAACACAATGTATTGTTATCTGGACAAGGCAGGAGAGAAAGGCTCCCACAGCAGGATCAAAGGGCGCCTATCAGTGAGCTTTGTTCCATATCTCAGGCCAGGAGGTGCAGGCTGGAAGGCCCACGTCCTTGAAGGATCTTCAGTCTGCACAGGCAAGGCTGGGCCAGCCTGAGGCACGGACACAATCCCGTATTAAACGGGGCAACAATACTGTCGCCACTTGCTCGTGAGGTGAAATGAGAAGAGGAGCGAAGCGAGGAGCGAGTGGGAGAGAAAGGGCGAGGACGCGAAACAAAAGCCCCTTTTCACAGCGGACCTGGTCTGAACTTCCATTGTGTCAGAAGGTGCCGAGACCAACTGCAGCAGTCATGAATGAGGTGGTCACCTCCCCTGACCCAGGCAAGGGAGAAAACAAAAAAAAAAAAAAAAAAAAAAAGTCTTGCCATTCACACCCACCTTCTTTTGTTCCCCATTTTCACAGTCACACCGTGGCCTAAGAACATGACGTAAAACCAACGTTCCTGTTCCCTATTCTTTGGTTTTCTGTTTCATGAACTTCATTGAAGGAATGAAAAGAACATCGTTACATATTTTGGACACTATATTATTTGGTAACTGCTTTCCAATAATAAGATTTGAAGTTAAACGTTAATAAAGTATCATTTGAACCCAATTTTACCCCTTTCTGAATAGGCAAAAAATGTATGTATGTTGAAAGGTCAAAGGTCAAAGACGAGACTCCGGAGCACAGATACGTCCGAAATAAGTGGCTTTGAAAGGCCCATGCAGAATAATCCAAAGTCTACATAAACACAGGAACACACAGGAAAGAAAGCAGACTAGTGTGTGTGTGAGCATGCATACACACAAACACCCTCCCACACACACAGCTTAACAGCGAGTGTTTTGTTTTAAAGGGGAGCTGCAGTGCAGAAGGAATGTATCTCAGCGAAGAAGCAGACTTTCACATTCCTCTTATGGTCTTCACAACTCGGGTGGCTGGCAGGCTTGATCTTTGACAGAGATGTCAAAGCGCTAATCCCGACTTCTCCAAAACCCCAAACGCGTCTTGACCCACCCAACCCTCCAATGCGCGTTCACGCAAACAGCGCGCCAGGGCGACGCCTCCCAACAAACAAATCAGCGAATTCCCTCGTCGTCATCATCATCATCATCTCAATGCCCTTCCCTCACCGGTGGGACGCCCGCTGCTTATTGTGACAGATGGTGGGTCTGCTGGAGAGGCCCATCGTGGTTGCAACGCGTACTCTGGGCCGACGCATTCTCACACCCTGCGGTGATCCATCACGTGTGAGAGGACCTCCACCCTTTGGCGCAGGTCCACGAACCGGCGTTCTTCCTCTCGCTTTATGTTCTGCTTCACGCACTCGGCAGCGAACTACGCTAGAAAGTGCTCAAAATCGGCCTTTGAAGTGGCTCCAGGGGAAACCCTGATTGGGTGCAGATCTAGTCTCGGTTTAATCTGCCCTTCAAATGAGGTGTATAATCGAGGCGCATTAGCAGCAATTACGCCCCTCTGCACGCCGAAAATAAACGGCTCGCCGTTTCTTTCTTCCTTTTGCTTCGCGTTAGCTGCAAGAGCGGAAGCGCGGCAGCAAATGACGACGCCAAACAAAGCCAGAAGCCAACCGCGCTAGACGAAAAATATCCTATTCAAGCTTCCGCGATAAATGGTCGAGGGGCGAACTGGTCCCGTTTCCTCAAGCGACAAAGGACGATGGCGGAAAGTCAGGACCCTTCGGGCTAAAGCAAAGTGGGACTGATCCATCACAGTCATAAGCGGCGACCTTTAGGAAAGTGTGGGTCGGGGGGAATGGCTCGATAGGAGGAACCATCCAGGAACCCCGTAGAGCCGGTCAAAGATGAAAATGAGACCCGTTGACCCGACCCCGCACCCCAGCCCCCATTTTCCATGCCCATGAATGGGCGCGCGCCTGATTGTTTGAGCTCCTAATCTGTGTGAAATGACCTCGTCTCCTCCGCTAACCCGCGTTGACCTCCTGGTGAGAGAGCGACTCTTTGCTGTGGGCCGGCCGGCCCGGGGTTCGAAGACGTTCAGCTCCCGGGCCCACGTGCAGGGGCTTGATGTGGGACAACTTCAGAGCGACTGGCTTAGCGTAACACCGCCTCCATGGTCGCCCTTCGCATTCACCACTCAAATAAACAAGGCGAGGTAATGACTTACACTCCTGGCGGGGGGGATTGTTTTATCTGAACCGCCGGCCGGTGATGAGAGGGCTGAGTAATGGCTGACGAGATGGGAATTACAGAACGAGTCTCATCTTTTATCTATACAGAGAGAGACATCTGCTCTCCAGTCACCCCACACAGAAGCTCATGACTCCATGAGTCACTCTTCCTTTTCTGCGCCGATACAGTTATACACGACACACAATCATGTCTTTAGGTGTTGAGGCAGAGGTGGCAGTGGTGGAAGCGGCCCCGTAATCGGAAGGTTGCCGGTTCGAGGTGCCACTGAGCAAAGCACCGTCCCCACACCCTGCTCCCCGGGCGCCTGTCTTGGCTGCCCACTGCTCACCAAGGGTGATGGTTAAAAGCCAAGGACACATTTCGTTGTGTCACCGTGTGCCGTGTTGCAGTGTATCACAATGACAATCACTTCACTGTCACTTTCAGATGGCCTCGTGAGCTTGAATTTTGGTTCTGGCTTTGTGAGTGCGTGTCCCCAGTTTGCATTAGCGGTGAGATGGTACCTCTGTTTTGAGGCTAAAGAGAACAATGAGCTGGTTATTTCTTGTGTTTTATCTGAAGAGCTACAGTAGGTCTGTTCAAAGGCATTGTCAATAGACAGTTGTCGTTTTGCTGCAGTTTGTAACCGATGTAACCGGGGCAGTGGTGGCCCCGTAATCAGAAGGTCGCCAGTTCGAGCCCTGAGGTGCCACTGAGCAAAGCACCGTCCCCACACACTGCCCCCGGGCGCCTCTCATGGCTGCCCACTGCTCACTCAGGGTGATGGTTAAATGCAGAAGACACATTTCACTGTGTGTACCGTGTGCTGAGCTGCTGTGTATAAACAATCACTTCACTTTTTTTTTTTTTTTGTGTAACGCATCTTTAGGACAAACTGCGGTTTTGCGGTGGGGCGGAGCAATCAGCCTGCACTTCTGTGACTTACTTCAGTTGAGTTCTCCGATGCACTGGGACTGGGAAGCTTACAATGGCCTCCGCTTGAGCCGTTGAACAGAACAGTAACAAATGCGTGACCGCTATGTTGTTCACATATGCCTGGTCAACCGGACATAGTAAATACTAGAGAGTAAGAAATGTAAGATGGAAATCCCAGCATCTGCGTGAGAGTGGTTTCTCCCCACGTCACTTCCAGCGATCTGCACAGCGAGTGGGTTTCCTCCAGGTTATCCGGTTTCCACCCGCGCACAGAGGCATGCACATTAGGTTAATTAGTGACAACATTAATTGTAGGTGTGAGTGAATGTGTATGCGGTAATGGATAGTGAATGAATGTTTAAAAAAAAGAAGGGTGTGTGAAAGTAATCAAATCATTGCTATAGGCTCTAAAAAAAATAGATTTAAATATTCCATTCCACAGGACCACAGCCACTACCACACCAAAAATGCAGATTATCAGCACGTCACGTCAACCATTCTGTCAGGCAAGATAGAGAAGGACACTCAACCATGTATGAACCAATTAAAACTCGACTAGAGAACCAAAAACACACCAAAAAGTACAGTCACTTGCTTTCCTGAATTTCATTTCAACCTCAACATCAACCATGATGTTGTCGCTCTCTTCACTCGTTCCTACCGTTACTTCAGTCAGCCCCGGGCTAAAGCCCACGGAGTCTAGTTTACATTCCATCTGATAAAAGGGTAACTCCGTGACCCCCACAAAAAGGCCTGGAAAAAACACCCGCTCACATTCTGCAGGTAACAGCAGGGACATCATCCACACCACCGTTCTGCACAGGCTGAACACCTTGTTTTTTTTGCAGAAAATATTGGGATTTCTGACATTTAGACATCACAACACACGATGCAGACAAGACATCTGATTTGCCAATCAAAGGAACGAGCTAGTAGTTATATTGCTATATAGATACTGCAATTTTTTTTTTTGTCCACCCATATTCTACGTACACAAACTTCAACAAATAAGTCATTCCATTGTACCTTTTCATTTTACGTTCAACACAACATTCGATCCTCATGCAGCTGGACAAGAATGAGTTTGTGAGTGGTCGTACAATGCACATACACGTCCATCCAGGTCTCACCTACGGCAAAAATTTAATGTACTATGAAAGTGACTCTATTACAGACCAGAGTGGCTCACACCATCTGACAAGGCATGGAACCTTTTGCATTAGAACACTTGCACAAAACCAACTTTCAGAGGCACCGAGCTTCATTAGGAACCGGCACTTTTTTTTTTTTTTTTTTTTTTTTTTTGGGGGGAGTTTTATGGCTGAGGTCATTACTTAAACAAACGTTCCATGTGACTGTATTCACTTTCCGCCAGGTCAGAGTGTTCCCAGGACACCAGCGCGCACTATTAACCTGCAAAAACAAACCGATGGGCGTTTTTTTTAACAGGCCTTTAGCCAGATATACGTAGCAACATATACATATACAGCAACACCATTAATAAATACCATGTCCAAAAGTACAGTTCCACAGCAATAAATACAAATTTCCCATTATTAGGTTTAAGAAACTAGTTTTTTGTTCTGTTTTGTGATGTGTGTAACATTTTTGTATTAGTGCGTTTACATTTACGCCCCTATCCAGAGCGACTTACAATCAGTAGTTACAGGGACAGTCCGCCCCTGGAGACACTCAGGGTTACGTGTCTTGCTCAGGGACACAACGGTAGTAAGTGGGATTCGAACCTGGGTCTTCTGGTTCATAGGCGAGTGTGTTACCCACTAGGCTGAAACCACCCTTTTTTTTCCAGCTGCTGTTGGCCTGGTTGGACGGTACTCCATCGCTACCGCATGCTTTAATGTATACGGACGCTGGCTAGTCGATCTCCCCGCGCACACGAACGTGGGCCAGCGGCCAGCAGTTTTACAATCAGACTCTGTAATAAACGGCTGGACAGGGAGGAGCGGAGCGGCGCTGAAATAAAAGACGAGGCCAGTGGAAGGGAACGAGGCAGAGACACACACACACACACACACACATCGCTGGCTGTTTCCTCTGAGCAATTACGGAACTAGTGCACTAAACATGGCACCAGCTATGACGGGGAGAAAAAAAAAAAAAAAAGCATGAAAGAAACTTTTTTTTTTTTTTTTTCCTGACTGGAAAAGTCTATTTGGAAATCAAACACATAAAAGAAAGGTTTCTTTCACGCACACGTAACACTGACAGCTCTGTGTAGGACACACAGCATGTGTTTCAAGTTATAGCCGTGAACAAATCTATCGGGGGGGGGGTTAGTCGCGTTATCAGATTGACGGCAGTTGAATGCACGGCACACGGGCTTGAGGTTGGGTGAGAATTAACCGGCACGCCATCTTGAAAGGTCCCACTATTCATCAAGAGACCTTTTTTTTTTTTTTTTTTTTTTGACAATTTTGACACACGTAGAAGAAGAAGTGCAAAGATCTGGTATTACTTTAGGGTAATTAGCTCCTCATTGGAATGGTGGTTGAAACCATCGCATAAGCGATTAGACATACAGACATGCAGCATTTGCCACAGCTTTTTTGAGCGGGCTTTTGTCCGCAGCGAGGGATCCTGAGGTCATAGCTGCGCGTCTGAGCGGGCTTCTGGCGTCTAGGGGTGGTGAAAGCAACCCCCCCTCCGCACCCCAACAGTCTCCTACCTCTGTGGCAAGTAGCGGACGCACCTCGCTAACGGGCAATAGGGAAAAAAATAGAATAAAATGACTGGCTTCATATGAATTTAGCCACATAATAAATAATGATATTGCCATCCCATGTCCGAGTCCAAAACAAGACCGAACCCACAAAAAAATTAGTCTTGAGAACTTCAACACTACTGTGTGCACCAGGATACAAATACTTTGTATAACAATGACACAAACAGGTCACTTTCACTATAATTTTTCCTCATGCGGTGGTTTAATCTTATTATACACTGCTCAAAAAATTAAAGGAACATTTAAACAGCACATTGTAACTCCAAGTCAATCACACGTCACACTGCTGTCCACTTAGGAAGCAACACTGACTGACAATTTCGCAAATGGAACAGACAACAGGTAATAGGCAATTAGCGAGACGTCCCCAATAAAGGCGTGGTTCTGCAGGAGGTGGCCACCGACCACATCTCAGCTCCTATACTTTCTGGCTGATGTTTTGGTCACTTTTAAATGCTGGCGGTGCTTTCACTCCAGTGGTATCATGAGACTGAGTCTACAACCCACACAAGTGGCTCAGGTAGTGCAGCTCATCCAGGATGGAACATCAGTCACAGTCGGGAGTTGTGCTTACAGCCCAACACCATGCAGCACGTTTGGCATATGCCATTTGTTTGGCAATATTGGCAAATTTGCCACTGGCGCTCTGTGCTCTTCACAGATGAAACCAGGTTGACACTGAGTACATGTAACAGAGTCTGGAGATGCCGTGGAGAACGTTCTTCTGCCTGCAACATCCTCCAGCATGACTGGTTTGGCAGTGGGTCAGTAATGGGGTCGGGGGGCTATGGACCGGCCCACTTGTTCCCCGGACCTGAATCCAATTGAGTACATCTGGGACATCAGGTCTCGCTCCATCCAGCAACGCCACGTCGCACCACAGACTGTCCAGGAGTTGGTGGATTATTTATTCCAGGTCTGGGAGGAGATCCCTCAGCAGACCATCCGCCACCTAACAGGAGCATGCCCAGTCGTTGTGGGGAGGTCATACAGCCGGTAGTGTGTTTTCCATTTTAGTTTTTAAGTGTGATATCAAATCCATGGGCTGATAAATTGGATTTCCATCAATACTTTTTGTGTGATTTTGTTGTCAGCACATACAATTATGTAAAGAATTTAATAAGAATATTTAATTCATTCAGACCTAGGATGTATTATTTTTTGTGTTCCCTTTATTTTTTTGAGCAGTGTATTTCTATCGTGCTATTTAAGTGGGTTGTTTCCTATTTCTTCTTCCACATAAATACCATTTAAAATACATAATGTAGTCTAGACATGGAGGACGCCGTAGGAGAGCAACAATCCAGCAGCAGGGCGTCTACCTCTGCCTTTGTGCAAGGAGGAGACACCAGGAGGTTCACCTTGCACACCAGGCAACTTGTCTTCACGTTTAAAATCATGCGGCACCATCTACTGGTGCTTTCTTATATTACACTTGCCTGATTTATCCATATTTTTCTATGTGAAAATACCAACAAGAATTGATAATGAATTGGCTAATGTAAAAAAAGGTGATTATAACACTGCTTTTAAAACAGACCGCATTCACTGATTAGTCACATCAGACATCAGTATCTACAGACAGCGTGACGCACATCAGGCACATCCCCGACCACACGATCCCAGTGGTGCAACAGAAGAACAAACACGTTCACGTGAGGTAGTTAACGCAGACGAACTAACCTTCTCCCCCCCAGAGACTGCGCTCTCTGGGGGTAACGTCCTACAAAACATCTTCCTTCAAGGAAGATAAATGGACACTTTTGGGAGGAATGTTGTGTATGTGGTGGTGGTGGTGGTGAGGAAGGGCAGATCAGCCCCCCCCCCCCGCCGCACTTTTACTCCTAACGCACAAAAAAAAGAAAAAAAACACTGGTTGAGCTCGAATGCCTCCGGTGTGGCTCCACGTGAGGAACGGCGAGGAGCGTGGGCTTCTCGGGCCTGAGGAGGTGTGTGTGGCTCACACTAATACATCCATACATCACACGTCTAACCCGCGCTGCCGAGGACAAGCCAAGATAAAAGTGCCCCACCACACACCAGTCACAGGAAACCTGACACCCATTCATTGTTCAGGGGGGGGGGGTAAATCCCCCCCCACCAAAAAAAAGTCCTTTTCACCTATAATTGAGAATGCCTTATAAGACTCTCGTGGCTTAATTGAAAAAAAAAACAAAAAAAAAAACCAAAGCTTTAATATGAAAAGGGGTTGGTTTTAATTGTGGGAGCGGTTTTGTCCGTTATAACCCCCGTAAACCCAGCGACCCGATGCACCCCAGCTCAGGAGGAGGCACAAAAGTGTCCTTTTAAGAGGCGAACGCTGCCAATGTTTAACGCATTCTGTGCTGCCCTCCGTGCTTAAACCTGCGGGGAGGAACATTATCCAAATAAAGCTGCACCACACAATTAGAACATTCGGGTCAATGAGACTGGGCCGTATTGGTGTAATTGAGTACGATTGGGTGGATTAGAAAAATGTTTCACCTTACGATATAAAACCTTGTTAGTTCTATTGGATTTCGCCATAATCATTTAATTTCCTTAATTATAGCAAGTAAAAAAAAAAGCAAGCAAGATCTCACAGTCTGACAAACTTCACAAAAATAATAAAGTGGCAGCATGGTGCCATTTAAAATGAATTAAATGACTTTTTTTTGTGTGTGATGCACATCAGCTACCAGGCTGCAGTACTAACTTTCCCAATGAATTCATTCCTTCAATGGCCAGCGTGATCACGCAAGAAAATGCTGCAACGGGACTTGGGGGTTTTCAATTCACTTTTCGTTCAATTATTTAAAAAAAAAAAAGGAGAAATCTGACATTAAAAAATCCCAAGAAAACAGACCAGCAACAAGTCCACTCGTGTCCTGCTCCCTAAACACGAGGTCGCAGCGGTTCTCCGCAGCCCCTCCGCCGAAACGTAGAACTTTCTCCCCCCGGGCTCAATAGGAACGCGCCGCTTACTTTGGTTATGATGAGCGGCTCGCCGTGCTCCAGTCCCCCTTTCAGCGTGAATCCCCACGGCGCGCCTCCCTGCAGCTGGACCTGGACGTGGTGGAAGGACACGAGCTGCTCCACGGTCTCCATTCTCGCCTCGCATCGGTCCGCTCTACGCGCCACCAGCACGTCCCGCGTTGTGGAAAGAAAGGAGGCGAGACAGTGGGAAAGAGAGAGGGTGGGTGGGGGGGTGGGGGGGATGGACGAGATGGGAAGTTTGGGAATAGCGCTTTTCCAACTTTGCGTAGGAATTCCCTCAACAACAAAAAAAAAGCTGATTGACAAGCAGAGCAGCCAATGGAGTGCGGAGAGCGGCGGCGACGGTCCAATGACGGGCGGCGGGGGGCGGTTCCTCTCGTCATTGTCCCGCTAAACTTCTCAAAGCGGGCGGCTTGAGTCGTGACAAGGCGCTCGTTAGAAACACGAAACTGGCGCGTCAAACTTTTCATTATCTACACAGATCCCGCGCCGCGGAGGTCATAGTTCAGGGCTACAGTCCGTCGGTACCTTGTGTTTTTTTTTAAGGCGGCCAAATACATTCACTTTAGACAAACAATTCAGCTGATTAGTAGTATAAAGATGAACTTAAATAAGCTCCATAAAAGCGTCATGAGAATTCCTCACAGCCAATCAAAATGATGTGCGGTTTATGGGACCGTTTGGGGTCTAAAGCTGGGGGAGGGGTGGTGGGTGTTCCACATAACACTTCTTTTTCATCTCGTTGCCTGTTCAGTGTTGATTGTGCACATTTTTGACAAATTCCTGAAAATATATACACTGTGCAAAAGCAGCCACAAGTTTTTTTTACAAACAATCAATTCATGGCCTGTCCAGCTCTGATAAGTTTCCATAAAGCTATATATCACTTTTAAATGATATGTTATATCATGTTAAGCAGTAATGCATTAAAGGGAGGGTGAGATCAGCGTCATTTTAATAATTTTTTAGTGGACGCAGAAGCAGTCGGGTTTGGGTCTATAAAGCAGAATTGAAAAAGTCCGGAGCGTTGACGTGACACGTCGGCCGAGCAGCGTAAAGGGGGTCAGAGGTCGCGCGGGCCGCCGGGTCGCCGCCGAAACGAGCGCAAACGTCCGGCGTGCTGTTAGCGCCGTCCCCCCGTCCCCCGTCCCCCGCTTTCTGGATGATGGTAGCCCTCCTGGTCGCGCCAGAGGTCGAACATGAAGGCTCCCCGCGGTCGGGCCGTTCTGCGGCTCTGCGTGCTGATGGCGTGTCTCACGCAGGGCCTCGGCGCCCACGCGGCGTCCCGGCCGGCGGCGGCGGTGGACGCGCAGCACCTGCGCTTCATGCTGGGCCTGTACGGGAGGGCGGCGGAGAAGGACGGCAGGCCCAAGCAGCGCAGGCTGTTCGGCTCCAACACGGCCAGGCTGCTGCGCGCGTCCGCCGTGCAAAAGCGCTCCCTGTTTTCCCGCAGCGGTGAGTGTGTGTGTGTGTGTGTGTGTGTGTGTGTGTGTGTGTGTGTGTGTGTGTGTGTGTGTGTGTGTGTGTGTGATGGGGGGAAGGACACATTAACTAATTTAATCAATCTATGCCCATCCTGTGGGCTACCTGGCATGTAGTGTTGAACTTGGGTGGGTAACCCACTCGCCTGTGTACCAGAAGACCCAGGTTCAAACCCCACTTACTACCATTGTGTCCCCGAGACACATAACCACATAACTGTCCCTGTAACTACTGACTGTAAGGCGCTCTGGATGAGGGCGTCTGGTAAATGCCGTAAATGTAGTATTGCCGCTTGAAGGCTCATTGCCAGTCTTTCATATCCATAATTCCATGGTTTTCCATGACTAAAACATAACTGAGCGAGCATATTGCCTGTGCAGAAAACAATGACTATTTTACCGTACTAGTCGCTTGAACTGTGCACATCGTTGTTGTTGTCTACGAACGTCTACGATTTCCGCCAACGTAATATATATTTTTTTTTTTGTTTGGGGGAAGACTTCTGTGTAGCGTCCCTCATTTTGTGGTTGAACCCCATAACTGTTTCTGATATTGATGGCTCATTTAGAAGTGGCGGTTGTCACGGCCTAACGGGTAAGGGGGTGGACTCATTACCGAAGGGTTGCGGGTTCAAATCCGTGGCTTCCCGCTGCTCACTAATGCTGAGGACTCATTTCATTGTGTGCATTGCTTGCTGTGTATCACAATGACAAAAACAATTGTTTTAGAATGTTTTATTATTTTATGGGATTAAATGGGTTAAGGATCAAAATAAGTAGGTTTCTAATTATTTGTACCTGTCTTTCTCCCCCCCCCCTCCTTTTTTTTTTGGACTTTGCATGATTAGAAGTTAAGTATAATTTTACCCTAGAGTACAAAGTGGACAACCTTCCAATGGGCAGGATGGTGAGGGCTTCTCTGGTCCACCTCAGGTCCACTTTGGGATCTCACCTGCCTATGAACTGTGTGGCCAAGGTCTCGTATCTGGGACCAGCTGAAGAGCCGGGTGTGCCCTCAGAGGACAGGGTCACACTTGGACCCCGTAGCCAATGGACAGAAGGGGACGTCACAGTCCAGGTTTCTCGCTGGAAGGAGGGCCGACTGGTCCTGTCTGCTCAGTACCGCTGCCGGGGGGTCCGCCAGGAGAGGGGCCCGCCAGGCAGGCACAGCAGTGAAGTCAGGCGCCAGCTCGCCCTAACCTACCTGAAGCCCCCGGGACTGCTGCTGTTCCTGGAGGAGGAGAAGCACCCTGATGAGTGGGCAGGGAAGGCCACGCCTCCCCATCCCGTGTCTCGCTTTCGCCGCTCCAAAGAACTGGGCAGCATCGTGTCGGACATCCCCAACTACAAGAACGGCAAGAACCGTGTGGCCAAGAACCAGTGCAAGCTGCATTCCTACCAGGTGGCCTTCAGCGACCTGGGCTGGGACCACTGGATCATCGCGCCGCACAAGTACAACCCCCGCTACTGCCGGGGCGACTGCCCTCGCATCCTCCACTACGGCCTGAATTCGCCCAACCACGCCATCGTCCAGACCTTCATCAACGAGCTGGGTGTGGCCGACATCCCCCCACTCTCCTGCGTGCCTTACAAGTACAAGCCCATCAGCGTGCTCATGATGGAGAAAAACGACAACATCGTCTACAAGGAGTACGAGGACATGATCGCAGAATCCTGCACGTGCCGGTGAGGGCCGAACCGGGCGGAGGACGTCCCATTGAGATCCCTTCGTAACCCCCACCGTCCCAGAAGACAAGGGCGTTTTATCCACTCTGTGGACCGTGGGGCTGCGCTGGGCTCATCCGCTAAGCTCTTGCATAAAAATGTTCCTGGCAGGGTGGGATGAGGTTCTATGGCATTGTTCTACAGTGTTTTTGGGAGCCACCTTGTGTCTGCACTACAGTAATGGATGTGGGTTTTATATACTGTGTGTTGAGTCAATTAAGACTGAAGAGAAGCATCCTGATTGTGTGTGTGTGTGTGTGCGCGTGTGTGTGTGTGTGTGTGTGTGTCTGATCACCTTCATGTAGATGAGCTTAGTTTTGGAGGCCTGTAGATTTTGTACATATTTATGCTTTTGTACGTCTAGGCACTTCTGGAGGGTAAAAAAAAATTCTTTAATGGTTTTGTCCTTTAAAAATATGAAAAAAGCCCAAAAAAAAAAGCCATTTTAAAGTAGAGATATCAATCCTGTACTTTTTGAAATCTGTGTGATATGAAGCATCATTGGACGGGTAAATGTTTAGTGGTGCAATCACTGATGTAATGCTGCTTGTTCCAGTTGCGGAACAGTATTTGTACAACACTTTTCTGGTCAAAGTGGCCTCTTGAATTAAGAGAGAGAGAGAGAGCGCAAGAGAGAGAGATCATGAGCAAATGAATTTGGGAAGCTGTGCAATTGCATGCTGAAGAGACTGAAAGGGGGTGGGGGGTCGTCGGAAATGAATTTTTGCACAAAAACTGTGATTTTTATTAATATATTATTATTAAATATGGCTAAATAAATGAATAAACTGCATGTTTTGTAAACACAGTGTATTATTTGCTGTATTTGACGAATGTAAGAATGTAAATGGGGTTTCACTGTGGTTGTGGTGCTGCTGTGTGCCCGGTAGAGGGCGCACTCTTATCACGCAAAAAAAAAAAAAAAAAAAAAAGGTTCCCACCATTTACTGGGGGTTTAAAATTAAAATAACTGTGGCAGATTTCCATAATTAAAAGAATTCTAGTCAAAATTAACATTTCAGATATCCACAATTGCTCTGTTAAATATTGCTGGGAGAAATGACATCATCTTTCCCAATCATGTCTATTGGGCTTTTCATTTCAGATATTGGTCTTACTATTCCCAATATTCTCTTTGGTAATACAAAATTAAACAACCTTCCGGAATCCATAAAGATATTCTGAATATCAAAATATATACCTCTCCTAGTACAAATGTTACTGCTGATATGTTAAAATACTGTTATCTGCAATACATATCCATTCTAGTTATTAAATGTTAAAACTACTTGCCGAACACAGTCTGAAAACCTGACCTCCTGTGCAGCGAGGTCTCACAATCCTCAGCTCACCGAAATGTCCTCTGCGGAACGGGGTTGAAAAGGGGTTCTTTCCAGATCCGTGAGCCTGGCCCCGTTTTTAAGGGGAATGCAGGTTGTTTCCAGTATTGTGCCGACAGCGGTGACATCCTTGCACTTGGGGGCAGCCCAGATAAGCACCAAAATGATCTGATATTAGAAACTCTTTCAATTTAAGTACGATAAACGGAAAAAAACAGAAGGAAGATTTTAATAAGTAGTGTTTATAATTTACAAGTACATTTTTTTTATATCAAGCAATTTCCTTTGAGATTAATAAAGTATTATGCTTGTGATTTACAAAAATGCAAGAGAATGTTGGACTATTAGAACCCTGGAGCTGAATAGTGTGTTCTAGTTCTCTCAGACTTGTACTTCTTGGGGAAGTCATAATGGTCTCATTAGGAGAAACATTCCTATTGCACATCTAATTTAAACAGTTGTTGTTATTAATAGTGATCGAGCTCATCATTTTTTCTTGTTTGAACTGTGCGTCTACAGTGTCTTATTTCCCCTCACTCAAAGGAGTTTTTACTATGTTAGTAGTAAGTGGAGAAGCCGATGTTAATTCTAGTCTCTGCTGCGCAGAGGAAAGTTTTAGATGATCTGATATTTGCACGTTTCATTTGTTTAATGCGGCCTTGCAAATGGCTGAACTGTGTCCATTTTCCCAGAGTAGGCTTTAATTGCCCTCAAGTGTGTGTATGTGTGAGTGTGTGTGTGTGTGTGTAGTTTTCAGTAGTCTCTGATTATTAAGTGGCTGCATCCACAAATGCACTCAGCCTGACCTGCAGCAGATTTATACGCTCTGGGAATGTCAGTCTGGTTTTGAAGTAATGCTATTGTTTTTAAACTGGTGTCGTGTTCTTCGTTTCTTGGGAAAGGATGACCGCGAGGAGACAAAGATGAAGATCATTTAGAAACTTCAGGAATGGCTCCAAAACAAATAAGACCAGGTTAATGTTCTCTGACCAGCACTTTTGCCAGAAAGGTCTTTTAAGAGATCTATGTGGGCCAAAATGATGGGGTCTGTCGCATTTAAGAAGCTGCTCTCATAAGCAGATCTGGACAATATCAGAGACAGAAAGACAAGATCTTACTAATGCAAATCAGAAGCTTTGCTCTGATACGCACGGACTCTTGTGTCCAAAACTCAGCTGGGTCTCAGCTATCTATAGCTACTATGCAGAGAAAGGAAATAATTCATAAAGAACGAAGGAATGAAACAGGATGCCACGGGTGACAAACTCCTTTTGCCGACACTGACAGGAAACACACCCCCGAACCAACACCCAAAATTCCTGATACCTCTAATAATGCATCAGCACTGCGACTAATAAACTAACAATGAACTTTAACAATGAACTTTGCTCCAATGGGATCCAGTAATGAACATTAAACACGTTTTTGCTGTACCTCGTTCAAACTGTCGTGACTTTTAGGGGTTTTGGTGTTTTTTTGTGTCCAGTCTTGAGGCGCAAATCATTTGGTGCAGAGCGCCATCTACCTGCTGGGGCTAGAAACCGAGTTTTGCACGACGCGCAAGGATCAGTGGGGAGAACATTCTTACGTGACCGCAAGGGCTGAAAACAGATTTGTGGCCATTATTATGATGGTGTTCATGTATTATTTAATACAATTATGTTAAGACTAATACAGATAAGACAGAAGGACACAAGACGCAAACAACCAGCAAGGACAAAGGCTCTGCAGGCAAGCTAGAGCAACAAGATAAAGACGGGAACATTTCGAAAATATAAAACATAGTCTTAAAAACATGAAATGTCTAATACATTTCTGCTCAATTGTCTAGAACTATTATACACTACCATACAAAGGATTGTTTTTTGTTTTTTTTAGAAATGTAGAAATTCCCTTGTTTCTCCTATTTAAATAGGAAAAGAAATAAGATATTGTACTAGTGTGAATTTGGCCAGTTTTATTGCTTCTTTGGCCTGTTATGGGATTGACTGGCATTCACAGCAGTCCAGGTTCCGCTTAAAACGGCTTGATCCACCTCTTCTAAGGAGGCCAGAGTCGATTCAATTGGACTTCGGTTCAATTGGACGAATTGGCGGTTCGAGGTTGGTGTGAATGCACCCTTAGGCCAAATTTGTGTCCGACGGTAACCTGAAGGTGACTGCAAAAAAGAAAGAGAGAAGTGAGATCCAGACGTCTCATTCCGGGTAAAATACAGAGATAGACAGAGATAGATTCTGACTGGCAGAGTGAGTTTGCAGAATTCCCGGAGGTGCTCTCTGTAGGAACGAGTGTAAAATTGTGCTCATGTGGTCATTCTCCCTGAGAGATTGTGTGCTCCTTGGAAGGAATAAACTGTTTGATACACTGCAGCACAGCACACAGTGCCCAAAACGAAATGTGTCCTCTGCTTTTACCCATAGCCCTTGGTGAGCAGTGGGCAGCCATGACAGGCGCCCGGGGAGCAGTGTGTGGGGACGGTGCTTTGCTCAGTGGCACCTCAGTGAACCTTCTGATTACGGGTCCGTTTCCTGCATGCCTTGACCATGGATGCAAAGCTTAGCAGGTCACTTGTTTACAGCAGTTGCGATTCAAAACGGACATTGTGATTTTCTGTAGCTGACACGGTTATGAAGCAAACAGCTTTAACATCATGACTGTTAACCTGTTATTATGAGTAAAATTGATAATCTCATTACGGTGGCTCCTGGCAATAGATGGAATATGTTGATGGCTTGGTAGCAGACAAAAAGGGGCCAAAAAGCCTGCATTGGACAGGACCTGCCAAAGGTGATCCAAGGAAGAAAAACAAAGTGTACGAGTACACTTTTTAAAAAACCCGAACCTGACATTGAATTCAAATGTTTGCTATTTAGCTTTTTGTCAAGAATGAATTATTTATACATTTTTAAAATCGTTTATTTAAAGTTTCACCTCATCAGAATTCGCATCTTTCTTGCGGCAATCAAAATACATCACCTCACTGCTCATATACTGCGGAAGCCTGAGCCCGTGTAAAATGTTAGAAGATAGAAATGAAAAGGAATAATTCAGTTGTAGGAATAATGGGGCCAAGGCTCTCACTGATGCCCATGGGGAGGCTGGCCTATGCTGTCTGATCTCACAGAAGAAGCTACTGTACATCGTACATCTCAGTTTCTTGGGGTTGGGACATGTAGCACCTACCTAAACGTCCTGTAGCACCTACCTGTCCAAGCTCACTCTTTTATGGACATTCTCTGATGGGAGTGTCCCCTTTCACTAGGATGACTGTTCAAGATTGGTTTAATGTACAAAAGCAAGAAGTTTGAGGTGTTGGTCTCCAAATTCTCCCAATTTTAAGACAATCGAACATCCGTGGGATGTGCTGAAAAAGCAAGTCTGATCCATAAATGCACCACCTCACAACCTAACGGGATCTGCTACTGACAGTTTGGTGCCAGGTACCACGAGGCCTAGTTGGAGGCCATGCCTTGGCAGGTCAGAGAAGGGGACTACTTAGGCGTTTCATCATTATGTTATGGCTGATTGGTCTATATAGGTTAAGTTGATAGGATAGGGAACAGGATAAGCAACACAATCCTTTTGCCCTCTTGGCAAGATGTCTGTGCCTCAACTGTGGTCTGAGATGGTGTACTTTGTCTGCAATCCAAAGGTCCCCTGCCAAAACTAACAAACATGCCGGGCAGTGCCAGCAAGGTCATCCGTGTCCCCCATCACACCAAGGCCAGTCCTTGAATGATCAGCGACTCCCCGGGTCCTTAAAGCACGGAGATGTTAAAATCGCTGCTGATGGACTAAAGGGGAATCCTCAGGGTGGATTCTTCGGCTTCAAGGTTTGCGCTGAGCACAAGACAGTCAGGACTCAGGAATGTGGCTGTGTATTTGCCAGCCATTTTGAAAAGGACTGTGTCGGTAGGTTTGCCCCCACCCGAGATCATTTTGTCCAAACTGCTGCTTTTACTTGGCAACTAAGTATGATGCATAAACATTTGGAAATGTCATTCTCAGAAGCACTGTGGATTTTTTTTGTCCCAATTCTGAGCAACTTGTGCATGTGTGAATATCAGAAAATGCCATGTGCACTGGTTACTTAATACAAACCAACTGGCTCAAAGATCTTCTGTGATCCAAATTCCATATTGACCAGACAAATGCAATGCATGGTTTATTTGCTTTAGGTATTCACATGTCCAATACTGAATCTAGATTTGGATATTTCGATTGGATCTTTCTGTTGGAGTTACTCACAAAAGTGAGTACACCCCTCACATTTTTGTAAATAATTCATAATATCTTTCCTTGGGAAAACACTGATTTGATAATGTAGTCTGTGTACAGCTTGGGTAACATTGTTAATGTCCCCTCAAAATAACTAAACACACAGACATTAATGTGTAAACCGATGGCAACAAAGTGAGTACACCTCTAAGTGAAAATGTCCATTATTGTGACCAAAGTGTCAATATTTTGTGTGGCCACCATTATTTTCCATCACTGCCTTAACTCTGGGTGTGGAGTTCACTAGAGCTTCTCAGGTTGCCATGATGACATGACGGAGCTGGTTAGAGATCTTGTGCTCCTTCACCTTGCGTTTGAAGATGCCCCACAGATGCTCAATTCTTGAGCATCATCTTCATAAGACACTTCCTTCTGGGACAACAGCAATGCAGACCAGTTTGATACAGTGTGCAGCGTATGGCCCCCCATCCCTTCAACCTATACAGCAATGCTGGCAGCACGCATACGTCTATTTTCATAAGACGGCCTCTGGATATGATGCTGAGGACGTGCTCGACTTCATTAGTCGACCATGGCGAGGCCTGTTCTGTGTGGAACAAGCAGTGGTTAAGCAGCTGTATGGTCTTGGCCACATGCTGCAGGTAGTTGCCAGTCTTCTTGTAGCCTAGGCCATCTTTCTGTAGAGCAATGCATCTTTTTCAGATCCTCAGGGAGCTCTTTGTCATGAGCTACCATGTGGAACTTCCAGTAAGCAGTATTAGAGAGTGTGAAAGCGACAAGTTTAACACACCTGCTCCCCACACACACCTCCAACACTAACCAGTCACATGACACCAGGGAGAGCTGTCAGTTCCTCTGTCGTAGAATTCAAATTAAACTTCATATGCAATTCTTACAGCAGAAGTCTTAAGCTTGAGATTTACAGGTCTCCCCCAAAAAAGCCTGTAGATTCGTTCTAGTGGTGCTTCCTTATAATCCTTTTGCAATGGACATGATGATGGTGGGTTCAACCATTTGAATATGCATTTAATGCTCATATCTATTAACTATAATCAAATACTTTTCTGATTATGGAGCCATGAAAAATACCTCAATCTCAAGCCTAAGTTTCACACTATATGCAAACTATACAAAAACACTCAATGAACACAAACACACACACAAATACATGATACACACATCCTGTATTCAGATCCGACTGCACTGGTTTTGACTAGAATAATAATCTATAGAGCAGCTATTCCCAGACACAGTTTGGATGTGTTTGGATGGTGGTTGAACATATTAGTGTCAGGTCACCAACATCCAGTGACCAGTGTCACTGCTGTTTGTAAAATCATACGAGCTATTTAAAGTACAGATGGATCCAAACGAACTCACTCACACCCAGTTATGATTTTGCAACAGGTTTCACTTGACATTGAACCCTAAAATCTTGAAAAATGCAAAACACTGATATGAAGATGGGTCAACAATCAATTTCACAAAGAATTTAATCTATTTCATGAACTGACAACACTCTGCAAACACTTCATCTGCGAGCCGAATCATGCAGAGAACATTCTGAGCCACGGGACCTTTGTAATATTTTGGACCAGATGCCCCTTGACCCATTTCTTCTCTGACATGGCTGGGATTTTTTTCATAGTGTGAGTCATGCTGCACTAATGATTTTGCTCATATAATCCACAAAGGCCCTGTCACCGGTCTGACACCGGACAACTTGTCACCTTACGCAACACCTTCTTGCATTCTGCACGTATACAGCCAGACACGTTTTATAGGAATGATGATCAAATGGCCTTTACAAGAACCCGATAAAAAACTGTACCCATGTCAGCACCCAGTTGCCCGGTAGCAGCACCTTGCATAAAGATAAGCACATCAAGGCCACCCATCTCCGTATCTTATCTCCAAGCGTCTTGTGTTTTACTGCATCTGACATGAGACACCAGCCCCAATTCCCCCTCTGTGATGGACTGTACGCTTAGCAAACAAATGACATCACAAGGAGGGAGGGGGGTGAGAATAGTTCGGGTGGAGGGGGGCGAGATGATGATAGACAGATGAAGAGTTGCTGAGGCCAGACTGGGCCGTGCAGTATAAAAGAGGGCCGATAGCGGAACTGTTGTCAGTGCTCTCGCGACGGCTCTACACACACGCACACACACGCACACACACATCACACACACACATATATATATACAGAGTCCGACCGAAAGTCTACCAACATGCAGGATCACAGCCTTGTCTGCAGAAGGACACTTTCT
Organism: Denticeps clupeoides; assembly: GCF_900700375.1. Taxonomy (NCBI): domain Eukaryota; kingdom Metazoa; phylum Chordata; class Actinopteri; order Clupeiformes; family Denticipitidae; genus Denticeps; species Denticeps clupeoides. The sequence goes on from NC_041707.1 coordinate 34,429,585, forward strand.
GTCTGGTGTCTCATCTTGCTGGTCATCCTTCAGCAGGTAAGACTCATCTCTTGTGTGCTATTTTCTACTCAAAGTAAGAAAAAACTTTTGTCCTAAAACATTTCATTAGAACTTGCAATAGAACCTACTATAACACAAAGACACAAATGTTAAAAATCTGTAATAATTGACGTGTGCCAGTTAATTCACTGTTGCATTAGTTATAATAGCATCACTGCATCAGCGTTCAATTTATAAACATGGAGCCATAATTAAAAAATGTCATTCTCTTATCTTGAGCTGGCGTAATCTGAAATGTTGGTACACTTCTGGACTTAATGCACATTTTGCCCCGTGACATAATCAAATCCATAGTCTAAGGTTAGGCTGTAATTAATGTGGGTGTGCACGCATGTCTCAGGTGGCAGCCAATCCCGTGCGGCTGCCCGGCGGCCCGGTGGCACGCTCCGTCCCGAGAGAGCAAAGTGCTCTGAGACGCATCGCCCGCATGACACCCCTGTGGAGAATTATGGGGACCAAACCGTTCGGGGCCTACTGCCAGAACAACCACGAGTGTTCGACGGGCAACTGCAGGTACCAGGCTTTCTTACGGCCACCAACGTTCTCCACTTTCCCAGGATGGTAAATAACCGTGTCCCTCTTGTTCTTCAGGAAAGGCCACTGCTCATTCATCCAGCACATAAAGTCGTAAATCCCAGAGAGGGAGAAGACAGAAAGAATGGGTTTCACACGTTTGTTTTGGACAAGGAGAACTTCTCTTCTACCTGCAAATCATGATCTTCTTGTGACTGCGGCCTGCAGATGTAAAAAAAAAAAAAAAAAAAAAAAAAAAAGATGGTTGTGGCGAGAGGGTGAATCTTTTTGAAAGGGCCGAAACAGTCTGGTGTTGTTGCACCAGATTCAGAAGACGATGTGTGTTTGTGTGAACTGAAAAAATCTATTTATAGTGAATTTACAGGTAATTATCATTACTTGTTCCTAGATACTCATTCATACTGTACTGTACTTTCATTGTCTCGACAGAACTAATAACCTCACACAAACTACTTCACTTAAGCAGTTTAACCACCATTACCATGACAGTCAGGGTATTTTCTACAGAACCTTTTTTTTTTATTATTATTACAGTATATTTTTTATAGACGGAATCTTATTTAGAAAGATGCTTGGACATTAGTCACATGTGAGAATTGTCGCTGTGATGTCACTGCAGGGTTCGTGGTACGTTCCGTACAGAGTACACAGTTCAACCTGCATGTCACTGAACTGCAGACTCGGGCCGGTAGCAAGAGCAGAGGAGGCGATGGAAGCCAAGAAGAAAGAAGAGCAGAGAGAGCGTAGATGATCGATCGAAGTCTCATAACCAGCTTTGCATAAACAGATATTTATCTTACCCTTGGTTATTTTTATTTATGTTCTATTCATTGCTTTACTGTTATGGATTGTGCTATGGACACTTTGTCCGGCGAATGTCTCTTTTGGGTTCATGTCTAGAGGAGTCTTCTAGAGGACCTATGTTGCGCCGTTTCACGTGGAAATCTAGACATTTTCTACTGTTACAGTTGGACGAAGACACAATGTATGTTTGTCTGTGTTCCTGAACCGATATATACAGCACTTAGTATCATACTATTTAACTTCATATAACTCAATAAAAGCAACGTGACAGACGTGAAATGTGACTCCTTTCGCCTCTGAACAGCAGCCCTGCATCACTTTATTACCCCAGCCTTATTATTTGGCCTAATACAATGCAAATGAGGCAGCAGAAAACGCATCTAGGTGGCTGTGGATCCAGGAGAGCCGTGGGTGGGGCTTGATCGACACCGATGGGGTCACCCTTGGGTGAGGGTGTCTGTTAGACACCCAAAACAACCAAGGACTCCAGGCTTTATGTACAGCGTCCACTTGAATGATGGGATCCATCACAATACTAGAACGCAAGGACTCACACAAATGACAGGGTGACGCCACCTCTTGCACTTCCAGAAGCAGCCAGACCCTCGCAAAGGGACAAGTACTGTCCCTGGCTCAATCCTGCTTAGCTCCAGTGGATCATGGGCGGTATGACTGCCAACGCTGACATCTGCATGCAGCGGACATGCAGGACTCAAGAGGAGGCCATGGGCCACGGCATGATCGGGAAGAGTCTCAGAGCTGAGAGGGTCAGCCAAGCATGGGGCTGCCTGCCCGGAGAGTCACAAATCACTGGCTGAGACATGGCAACACATCCGCAGCGGATTCCTCGATCCCCCGTCTCTCCTGGGCCCCGTGTGGAAGGGGATAGAAAATAACCCCGACTGGACTGATCCGACCAGTCCGACCAGTCACAGTGGACTAAGGAATGAGTGGTGGTGTGACATGGAGAAAGCTGAGGATCATTATCACTAACCTCTCCTTTACCCCCAAACGATGTTAATTAGTTAGTCACATTTTAAATGCCTGGATAGAGTGAAAGTGTGTCGTGGGGATGTCAGGGCTATTAATCATGGATGGAAGATGTTTTGGTCCCTCCATAAGCCCAGATGTTCTCCCTCAAGCACGGGGCCGCTGCAACCGAGGATTGAGAAAGGCTGACTGAAGGGTGAAAGGAGGACAGCGAGTCAGAACTAGTGCATCTCAAACATTTTGTAATATCATGAGAAAGGTCGTTTGTTATTTGTAAATGAATTGAAAAGGTAAACCCATTCAACACCAGCATTGACTGGAACATTTGGAGGTGATGTTCTAATCATTTTAGTTACTGGATTCCTAATTTTCATGAGAACACAGCCACGATTATTAATACACCCTCACACACACAAACCAATAGAAAATCATGGCTGTACAGGCACATACAGTACAGGCTAAAAGTTTGGACACACCTTCTCATTCAATGTGTTTTCTTTATTTTCATGACCATTTACATTGGTAGATTCTCACTGAAGGCATCAAAACTATGAATCAACACATGTGGAGTTATGTACTTAACAAAAAGTGGAGACCTGACCTCCACAGTCACCGGACCTGAACCCAATCCAGATGTTTTGGGGTGAGCTGGGCTGCAGAATGAAGGCAAAGGGACCAACAAGTGCTAAACACCTCTGGGAACTCATTCAAGACACCATTTCAGGTGACGACCTCTTGAAGCTAATCGAGAGAATGCCAAGAGTGTGTAAAGCAGTAATCAGAGTAAAGAAACTAGAATATAAAACATGTTTTCAGTTATTTCACCTTTTTTTGTTAAGTAGATAACTCCACATGTGTTCATTCATAGTTTTGATGCCTTCAGTGAGAATCCACCAACGTAAATGGTCATGAAAATAAAGAAAACACATTGAATGTGTGTCCAAACTTTTGGCCTGTACTGTATAGACACACACACACACACACACACACACATATAGATAAAAATGTGTAAATAGTATTTTGGGAATGTATTTTGTATGATTGTGAGACTTCCTCTCCATCATCACAAGGCTAGTTGACTGATAATTACGTTATTGTTTTCCAATATGTGTGTATTCTGTAGCTCCAGTTTTCACATTTAATTTGTAATTTGCATCAGGGTCCTAGTAGCTTAGCGGGCAAGACACTCACCTCACCAGGAGACCACAAAATCACAGGTTCAAACCCCACTTACTTCCATTGTGCCCCTGAGCAAGACACTTGTCTCCAGGGGGACTGTCCCTGTAACTACTGATTTTACATCGCTCTGAATAAGGGGATGCTGTAAAACTGTGTATCCATCTGTCCATCTTTCCTGATAATCCAAAGATGTGTTAACATTTTATATTCATGAGCATTTTGCTTAGTCATGTTTGCTTTAGAAAAGGTGAATGACCTACAGACATCGGATATTCGCGGCATTCAACCAGCTCCTGTGCTGAAGACGAACCGCACGTCCGCTTGTGTCCGCCGTGCACAGACACCCCATCAGCAGGAACCTGAACCAGACGAGCGTGCGTCCCTTCCCCGGGAGCAGCCCTGGCTCATGGACCAATGTCCTCAACCTGTCTTATCTACACTCATGATTAGTTCATATTCTGAAAGATTGATTATGCAAAAAAATCCAAATGTTCAAGGATTTTTGTTGGTCAGTCGGCATCAAGCGGCATGGGTTCATAAAATCTGTATGTGCAGATGATGTCGGGCTCTTGAATATGACTCGAGTTTGGCTGTTTTTACTTTCAAATCCACTTGCTTGGATGGATAGATCCTGAGTCCCCATCAGGACAGCAGGAGACTCTGTCCTGATGGAGACTCAGTATCTGTCCATCCAAGCAAGGGAAGGCCAATACAAGCTTTCCGCTCTAAGAAGCCAGCCTGCTAAATATAAACTCCCCAAAACCCCCCAAACAACCCCAGACAAGAACTTTGACCTCCGCAGCATGTTTACACTACATGTGCTACTTTGCACTGGAAACTATTACGACCTTCTGACGAACGTGCGGCTTTAATACACTTTTAATACACAAAAGACATTCATTTTTACAACCGTTTCATTTTGTTTTACTCTTTAAATTATATTCATATTAATTTCATCGCTGCAGTACGTGACTCTGGGTTTTATCGATTTATTCTATATTTGAACCGGACCCTGGAAAAAAACTCTGACAGCATTGCAGTTCATGGGCTATTCCGATCAACTTCTTCATTTGCGTCTGCTAGTTTTGATTTAGTATCACAAAAAAAATGACATCAATACGTTTTGCATTCAAGTGGCCCCCAAAATTTGGTTGACTTGGTTTTTATCGACAGAATAAACACAACATTTGTCACATCAAACCCCACGCAAATGAAAATAATATTTATGGATTAATAATATGGATTTATGCTTACTAAGGCCTGTAATGTAAATGAGAAAATATGTAAGGGTAGAATTTCTGGCACAAATGACAAATCATATGCCAAATACTGATTTTTATTCAAATTCTTTTGGAAGACAATGGAAATTTACACATTTACACAATGGCATCATTATGTACATTTGGTCCACGGTCGATCCAAAATGTGGAGAATGGCACTTCAGTAGTGTAAGGCACAACAGATTCCATATTCCAAAAAAAATCAAAGCTGCTACAAGGATTTCTCAAAACCGGCTGACACAGAACATGTGTTTTGACGCCGAGCTGAGGCGGTTCCTTCCATTTACTGCAGGAAAGTAATAAGTTATAAATACATTGCAGACGAGGCGCCTGGTCGTGAAGAAGTGAGGCGCCGTGGCCACTGGGCGGCGCTAATCAACCAAGAACTGCCTGCGCTTGTTCATCTGAGCCTGGCAGACAGACAACAGGCCCACCACGACATAGACCCCCGCCGCGATGAAGCAGTTGTAGCCCACCTGGTTAAAGCGGGCATAGACGTTCTGGAGGGGATTCTGTCTGTGAAAGCAGAAAGAGAAAAACCATGCTTCAGTCACTTCATTGCATAGCTCAACAAATTTCACTGTTGAGAAGTGTGTTCATGTAATTGCCAGGCCATTTATTAAAAAAAATAAAAATAAATAAAAAAAATATATATATATGTTTTTTTTTGTTTTTTTTTGCCCTTTTTTTCCAGGAATACACACAAATAATACTTATTAATTTATCAACAGTAGCAATGATCTCATGTTGGTATCTAGAGATGTGCTAGAAGAACTGGGGGTTGGTGTCCCCCAACACTTTAAACTTGATGAATGAATGAATAATCTCAGATGTCTACAGAACAAGATTGTTTTGCTGCACAGAGACACTTTCTCGACACCCATAATGTCATTGTTTCATCAAAACAAGCAAAATCGCCAATAAATCAATATTTGATCAATGGGGGTTTTGTTGTTATGCTAACAAAACTGCTTGCGGATTAGATTTCAGTGCTTTGTATTGGACTTTTACACAGGACTGCACATGTAAACCAATTCAAGGTATTACGACACCAGACAGCGATTACGCCGAGATCCCTTGGGCCTGAAAAGGAGAGGAAGTTTCTTTACAGAACTGGAAAGAATCTTGTAAGCGGACACCGGTCATCCACCAGTCACATGATGCTGAGTGCTACTCACATTTGCGGAGGGAAGCGTATGAAACTCGGTCACGAATGTTTTGCCACTCATTCCCGCTTCCATGCTGATCTGTTCACCACACAGGTTATGCACAGACTAGCCATACAATTTGGTCTGCAAAGACCTGGATAATCAATTATTAACCAATCCTGATCAGAGGAGGATGGGGGTCCTCATCTTTTTCTTGACCTTGTGTCCTTAGGTGTGTAAACTGTAGAAAGTGGTTTACAAGTAAACAGAGGGGAGGGGGGGGGGCAGTGTTGCCCTAGCAGTTAAGGAAGTGGACCCGCAATTGAAAGGTTGCTGGTACGATTCCCTATATGCCAATGTGCCACTCAGGTCCCCTTGATCAAAGCACCTACACACAGCTCCCCGGGTGTCGGTTAAAAGCAGAGGACACATTTCGTTGTGTGCACCGTGTGCTGTGCTGCAGTGTATCACAACGACAAATCGCTTCACTTTCGCTTAAATATAGGCCGGGCCCGACCGAGGCCAGTCACTGATGTGAAAAGTTTGAATTTTCCCACTGCGGACTTACAGATCAGCCATATCTGCTTCAGTTAAAGGCACGTCCTCGATCAACACGGCCGAGTGGACTGAAAAGAAAATCCCCAGCAGCACCTGAAAGGCATAAACATCAAGTCAGCACGTCTCAATGGGCATCTGGAAAACTATTGTTCACACACTTGGGTTTTACAAAAACCAATTGCGATTTGGAAAGAAGTGTTGCATCGTGAATTAGAAGGAAAAGATTTAATCCCCCCTAAAAAAATGGTTCCATGCAACTGCGACTCAACATGTCACCTGACGTTTAAAGATGCGCTCGACTGGGAAGCACAGCCAAACACAACCACGAAAGCACGTTAACACACAAAGAGACGCATGCACCGTTCTCCACGGTGGTATAAACACACAGATTCTAAAATATATATATATATATATAACTTCTTACCAACATTATAACTCCCCAGACACTCAACACCATCCCACACGCCGCCAGTTTCGGACCGCAGAATAACAAAGCCATCCTTCCTCCTCCTATTTCCGCGCCTGACTCGCGGCGTAAAGATTAAAATCGGCACAAATTTGGCGTATTTTAGGGGCGAACGTTCCTTCCTCTCCGGTGAAAGTCACCTGACACCGCGGAACCGGAAACTGTTGCGGAACGACACGTGACCACGACGAGGCTGCCGGCTGCGTCCCATTATCCTACATACACATTACTAGAGCACTACGCAGTGGGCAAAAGGATGTTTCGGACGCAGCAGTCTAATTTCGCAACAAAATGAACATAAGTAATATGAGCACACGATGCGGGTGCATAAACGATTTATTTTTGTATATCTGTTAGAATCAGTACAAATATTTAGAAATAACAACAGTTAATTTACATTCATTTACTTATACATATTTCAAGAGTCTCTTTTAGGTTTATTGACTGAATGTATTATTTGACAATTATTAAGCAATTTTCTTAAAAAGAAAACAAAAAAATTATATATATTATTAGTTCGAAATGATCGGTCTTATTCTGGACCAATTTGCACGCAAAAAAACAACAACATTGCTGTCAACAATTGATCTTAACAAACATTAAAAAACCCTGCGAAATTAACCGATGAAGGTCTATAGGAAGTTGCCCTTGGCAGCGAAAGGTCAAATGTCACCGGTCGCAGGTTTCTTCCCTCCAACATGAACACCGTAACCCACCGCCAGGCCGTCGAGCTGCTGCACAACAAGTTTATTGTGGTGCTTGGGGACTCCAGTAAGTTGAAAAAAACACACACATATATATATATATATTCATAAATCGTTCACAAAACTGGCAACCATTAAAAAAAAAAAGTACACCGACGTTCCGTCGTTCCTGGCAGATCACCGCTCGATGTATAAAGATCTGGTGCTGCTGCTGCAGAAGGACGCCCACCTGACCCGATCTCAGCTGAAGAGCAAGGTCAGCTATTCAGGACCGCACTTCTGGCGATGGGGCTGTGGTCCCCAAAACTCACCAGTGTACAGTATTAAACAGCATGCTGCAGTGATGTTTAATTAAAGACACGTGTGTGAATTATAATAAAATTCTGATGATTAGATTATGTGGCCGTAGGGGCAGTGGTTGGCCTAGTGGGTAAGGAAACGGACCCGTAATCAAAAGGTTGCTGGTTCGAGTCCCGAAAGCGCCCGGGGGGCCTTTCATGGCTGGCCACTGCTCACCAAGGGTGATGTTGAGTCGCCGTGTGCTGTTCTGTGTTTGACAGTCACTTCACTTTGCTTGATTTTTTTTTTAAATGATTTGTTGCCATATTCAGGGTGAGCTAGTCTTTGAACATGATACCCTGGTGGAGGGAGGAAGAATGGGTGAAATGACCAACGGCACAGGGTACCGCGAGGTGCGGCAGTTCTGCACCGACCACCATCTCATCCGCTTTTATTTTGCCACGTGCGTCTGCTGCTGTGTATCACGTGTGACAATCACTTCACTTTCACTTTCTCTGCCTATGTGGAAACCATCCTGGAAGACTTTAAGAAGGGGATCAAACCCGATGTGGTCGTCCTGAATTCCTGCCTCTGGGACGTGTCCAGGTAACATCAAGCATACGTGGCACAATACGCTGTGTTAACCGGTATCATCAACGTTCTCCAATTACAAGGTACTGTCGTCAGTGGAGGCCGGACTACAAAGAGAACCTCAACAGGTTGTTCATCCGGCTGAAAAGCGTCCTTCCTGACGATTGCCTCATCATCTGGAACATGGCCTTGCCGTTGGGGTGGAGACTCACTGGTGGCTTTTTGGTTCCTGAGGTAGTTGTCAGTTCACTCTGCCCCGTTTTCAGCATGATCCTGATTCGTTTTTGAAGCATGTTGAAATGCCTTGATTCGGTGCCCATCAACCCTCTGCCACACCTAGATTCAGGCGCTGGGCCCAATGCTTCGCCATGACGTCATCGAGGCCAACTTTTACAGCGCGACGCTCGCCAATGCCTACGGCCTGGACGTGCTGGACTTGCACTTCTTTTTCCGCCACAGCCTGCAGCACCGCGCTGACGATGGCGTGCACTGGAACGCGCTGGCCCATCGATACATCACCCAGCTGCTGCTGCAACACATTGCACACGCGTGGGGCGAGGAGCTGCTCCGTCAGCAGCCCGCAGCGGGTGGGTGGACATGTCGAACGCTGGCGATGCGCTCGGTGAAGCAACCTTGGATTTGCATGGATGGTGTAGACCAACATTTCAATGCTGCTTTAACGTGCGGTCTGAGCTTACTATAGCGTGGTGGTGTTTGTGTCTGGTCAGACCTTGATCTATTTTTTTCTTTTTGTCTTTTTTTTTTTCTCCCCCCATTTATTTAAAGGCCATGCTTTGCAGTTATATAATGGCGGACCAAACTTTGATCAGAATGACCTAGTTCTGCATCCCCGGTTTGATGACCCAGACCATGGCTTTGTTGGTGAGCCTGTATTTCGAGTTTCAGTCATTGTTAAACCTCAGTCCTGTTCCAACAATGAGGGTCCTATCAGTAGAGACATCTAAAAACCATTCTTCCATATATACAGTACAGGCCAAAGGTTTGGACACACCTTCTTGTTTAATGTGTTTTCTTTATTTTCATGACCATTTACGTTGGTAGATTCTCACTGAAGGCATCAAAACTGTGAATGAACACATGTGGAGTTATGTACTTAACAAAAAAAGGTGAAATAACTGAAAACATGTTTTATATTCTAGTATATATAGCCACTCTTGGCATTCTCTCGATGAGCTTCAAGAGGTCGTCACCTGAAATGGTTCTCCAACAGTCTTGAAGGAGTTCCCAGAGGTGTTTAGCACTTGTTGGCCCCTTTGGCTTCACTCAGCGGTCCAGCTCACCCCAAACCATCTCGATTGGGTTCAGGTCCGGTGACTGTGGAGGCCAGATCTCCACTTTTTATTAAGTACATAACTCCACATGTGTTCATTCATAGTTTTGATGCCTTCAGTCAGAATCTACCAACGTAAATGGTCATCATGCAAAATTCTGTGAAATTGCATTCACAGGATTGCTATAAATTGTGTATCTCAAGAACATTTAAAATGGTTAAATTTTACCCATCATTTATGGGCACTTTTTCTAGAGGGCCACGTTTCACATTCCAAACTTCAAAATAATTCTAAAATAATGATTTTAGATTTTTTTTTCTTTTTCCCCATTGTGGAAAGATCGGTTAACACCAGCATCTCGTCAGATACTTTTACAAAGTTTTTTCTGATATTTTGTGTTTTGTAGGTGCCCAGTGTGACAACGTGACAAGAAGATGGACCAGGCGACTACCTCCACCTGCTGCTGGTTGTACTCCAGCTGCAGAAAACTGTATAGTGATGAGAACGAAACGACGCCGGCAGCCATATAAACCGTACGCTCGCCAGAGGCCTGGCAGACTTTACAGATGTTAAACACCACTAGGGCGGTGCTTTTCCCATCCTGCTTCAGGAGGCCATTTCCAGCTGTAAAAAAAAAGTGCTGAATTGGCTGAAGTCAAGAAATCAGGTTTCTATTCTAGTTCAGATTAACTGTTGCGCTTTATAGCTTTTGCAGAGGGGTTCTTATCAGTGTTTTTATTAACTGGTTAATTTTTATAGAAATTGCATTTATAACAATTTTATACAAAAAGAGCAGGAACTTGTATTTTTTTTAACATTTATTTAGTTTGTAAGTTGTTTTTTCTGTGTATTGTTTGGATGTTTCAAATAAAGTGATGGAAAAAAAATGTCGCAGTGAGAGGTCATTTAATTTGATAATATCTCAATTAGCGTAGGGAACAAGGCTTCATTCAGCCTTCGGGCTGCTGTATAGTTGCACAAGGCCATGCTTGACCAGCACGCTTTCTTTAAGGAAGACACGGTGTCCATGTGGGGCCTAGGCCAAGTCCAAAAAGAAGGTGGAGCCAGACAAGAACTTTGACTGGACAAAGGCTCAAATTTCCACAAGTTTGACAATGAAAAGTGTGGTTTAAAACGTGCTTTAGATAATCAAAATAAGGCCCATTCAACACCGGACCTAGTAATCATAATGAATCTGTAAGAGTTGTATTTATATGGCCACAACTCTATAATTAAACAAGTTGTGGTTCAAACAACTTTAGACATGGTGTCCATGGCAGAGCACTAAAAATAGCCCGGGGGGACGTCAACAAGAACGCAGAGGCCAGCCAGCCGAGGAACCTTTGCTCGGAGACCCTCGCTATCTTTTACTTTTGGTGGACCTGTGGGGCACTTGCCGTCTGGGTTAAAGCACAGGATTAAAGACAGACCAGGTTGGTTGCAAAGCGCCCGATCTGGCAACACACGGCACCACCTGGCAACACACCGCAAAGCCGCGGTATCGTGCTCCGCGGAAGAGAACGTCTGCGACAGCCTGACCTCACGGCGAGTTATTATCCGGTGCTGACTTTGCATTCTTACAGAAGTTACGGCGAAGGCCGTCGTCGCGTCGTTTCGGGTTTTTTATTTGGTTTCCGTCAGTGTAAGAACGTGTAGGTCACGTGGCAACGCAACAGTCTCCTTCTGATCGTGCCGTCGGGTCAGGAACTGCCTCCAAACTTCCTCCCGCAGGTTCGAATGAGACCAACTTGTCGCCTCCGACCGGCCGGGCCTCGCAGGGGAATGTCGCAGGACGCGTGAGAGGAGCGCGACATGAGGAGCCGCAGCAACTCCGGCGTCAAACTCGACAACTACGCCCGCATAGTGACCCAGACCATCCTGCGGTACCAGGTGACGCTGACCTTATCACTGAAACCAACCACAACAAAAGACTCAAAAAGAGTCTTTCAATAGAAAAGTTTCTTGTGCACGCCAATGAAGCCAGAGATGGCGCTCTGTAATAAATGAAATGCGGCCATGTGGGTGTTTGATGTGACTCTATGTTGTCTCAGTAGTTTCGTTCAGTGAGGTGCAACGGGCCTGGTATTAAACTTACTCAAGTTTTATCTTTCAGGGATCCCTGACTCTGTGTATTCACCAGTTGTGGCAATCTGTCCAGTGTATATTTACTCATAAAATACATAAAAGTGCCGTTTTTTCCCCCCTACAGCCTGCAACCTTCCCTGAATTCATACGAGCGAATGAATATGTCTCATATGGAATATGTCTAATTCAGTCTGTGTGGATGCTGTGACCCAGGACCCAGTGACGGGCCTGCTGCCGGCCAGTAAGGAACAGCCTGATGCTTGGGTGAGGGATAACGTGTACAGCGTCCTCTCCGTGTGGGCTCTGAGCCTGGCCTACAGGAAGAATGCCGACCGTGACGAGGACAAGGCTAAGGCCTACGAGCTGGAACAGGTTCGGAGTGAACTTCCTTCGAGCAGCACAGACCAAAAGCTCTGCAGATTAGCTGTGATCACATTGCCGAGTTGACATTTTCATTTTCAGGATTTTCACTGTTTTCAAATAGGGAGCAGTATTTCACCAAAATCCGTCTACCAAAAAAGTACTTGAGTTTCCTCTCAATCCTGGTAAACAGATATTTACACTTTGCTGTGCACAAACCTCCTGCCATTACCAAATGAAAAACAGAACTTACTGCATAAGTGGGAAAATCCTACAGCTATTAATTTAATTCCACTCGTTGTTAGTGCGATACAGTAGTAGAGGATAAGGAATAAGAGAATGCAGAGAGCAGTAAAGTGGGAGTTAGAACATTGTGATTTAAAATCAGATTTGATATCACATGAGGTCAGATACATGTCCAATTCATGGCCACGCAGCATGAAGAGTTATATAAGAAGGAAAAAGAGACACAGTGTTCAGCATCGGACACCTGCTTTTAGATTTCACACCTCTCTGTGAACAACACTTGCTCTTTAAGGTGCTTAATAACAAGTCGTAAATGTCAAGGAAACGAGTTGTTCGATATTAATAAATAAGGCAAATGTAGGTATTCATTGATTGTTTTAAGAACACACCCAGCTCAACGTCCCTTTTGAACTCTGCCCTTTTCCTCGCCTCCTCCGTCATGAAATGGAATGGAGTAACATGAGATGACCGAGACCAGGCGAGGCAATAGCTAATGTACTAACATAAACACATCCACTCTGTTAGACTCGGTCTATATAAAGTGTTTGTGTCAGTGACCACACCATCTCTGTTACACCATCGCTTTACCCACTGTAAGTTAGACTTGTGTGTGGTTGTCTGGTGCCAGTATTCTGTGTAAAAGACAATGACTTTTCCATTCCTAATGCAATGTCTGATCCGCGATATTGAAGTAAATAGATCTCTCTATTTTGATTTGTGTGTACAGCCATTGCTGCTGTACATGCTGGTTATATTTCCCCTTGTTGTATTTCTTTAATTAAAAAAATATGGGTGGTGGTAGCCTAGTGGGTAACACACTCGCCTATGAACCAGAAGACCCAGGTTCAAATCCCGCTTACTACCATTGTGTCCCTAAGCAAGACACTTAACCCTAAGTTGCTCCAGGGGGGGCTGTCCCTGTAACTACTGATTTGTAAGTCGCTCTGGATAAGGGTCGCTCTGATCAATGCCGTAAATGTAAATGTAAAAAATAATGTCTTTAGTCGCAAGGAATCCTAGCAGCCCAAAGGTGCTTTAACTTGCACTATTCATCTAGTCAGGTATCAGGTACATGGATGACTAAATGAAACCCAAAAATTAAAATCCACCAAAATCACTCTTCTTTTTTCATTTTTTTTTCTCCCCACCACAGAGTGTTGTTAAATTAATGAGGGGGGTTCTACAGTGCATCATGCGGCAGGTAAGACCGCCTCCATCCACACACATATCAATGTGTAGGTGCGGGATGCTGGTTAATACTCTCTGTGCATCCTGACTGCAGTGACTTTAGGCTAAATGATTTGATGGTCCATTCTAATGCCCCTGCCGGACTTTGTTGAACTCAGTAATTCGGTATCATGACTTGAGGGTGTGGTACTGCCCTCCTTTTTGCTATTCATTTACACTTACACCAACGGTGACTCTCTGAGTCGTGTGCTTTTACACAATTTGCGCAAGCGTCCTAACGGCCATCTTATCTCCACCCTGTCAGTTGGACAAAGTGGAGAAGTTCAAGTACAGCCAGAGTACGACAGACAGCCTGCATGCAAAGTACAACACCCGCACATGTTCCACGGTGGTGGGCGATCAGGAGTGGGGTCACCTGCAGGTGGATGCCACCTCCCTGTTCCTGCTCTTCCTGGCCCAGATGACTGCTTCAGGTACGGCTGACGGCTTTATATCCAAATATGTTGCCTTTGAAAAGACCATCCTGCATATTTGGACAGATGTAATAGATAAGAACAGCCCACACACTTACATTTTTATTTATCTGAGATGTCCTCCAGTTTGGGCCTGTTCTGTAACACTCCGCAGGGCTCCACATTGTGTACACTCAAGACGAGGTGGACGTGGTCCAGAATCTGATGTTCTACATTGAAGCAGCTTACAAAGTGGCGGTTAGTTTTTGTTTATGATTTATCAGTCCAATAATGTTGCGTCTCTTTTCGTAGTGGTGAATGAACAAATAACATTTTTGTTCTTGCACAGGACTATGGCATGTGGGAAAGGGGGGACAAGACAAACCAGGGCATACCTGAGCTCAATGCCAGTTCCATAGGCATGGCAAAAGTAGGTGCTTTACACAACATACACCATTACAACATGATTATAACCTCCAAATTATCAGGCCAATACTGCCTTCATGTAAATAGAACAGACCTAGGAAGTACTGTATATTATTAATGATATCCAGAGTTATAGTAATCATTATCATATGAACTTCAGTGACATAACTTAAGTCTAGTGTCTCTATACTTGTCAGTAATACTCAACTCAAAATTCAGGTTTGAGTAGATTTGTTCCATAAAATATCATTTTAATACATTTTACCCATCCCTCTACATACTACACGTTGTGAAACTCATTTTAATTCTCTCTAAACGTCTTTAACCTGCTGCCTTACGTGACTGACTGCACACCACTCTTCTCCTAAAGTCCCTTCCAGGAAACCCCAGTGAAAGGGAATGCGCTGTGCGGCAGCGCGTGCGATGCCACCGCATTAGTGCCCGCCATTCATTCCTCTCTGACCACAGCACAGTCTGTTCCACCCCACCCCACCCCCCTTTGCCCTTCTCAGTCTTGCAATAATGACACTGAGTGCTGTAACCCTGTTGTTTATCATGTCTTTCTCGGCTACTTTTTTTTCCGCTCGTCGCTAATGTTCTTCACTGCAGCAGAGCAGCTGAGAATGCTCCTGAAGCGGGAAGATCCCACACAGCTTTCCCTGGTCTAGCTGACCCAAATTAACCTCAACATGGCCGCCTGGTGTAATGTTGACAGAGCTCCTTTCACTGTCTTCTGGGGGACACGTAGTCCGGGCTTGTAAATTCATCTGTAAGATCAAGGGGACGCTGGGCTCTGACCAAAGTCAGCGTCTGTCTAGTGACTAGACTAGTGACTCCCTAATGCTGAATTGTCCGAATGAATGCTGTGTCTGACTGTGAGAATGAAATGACACGGGATAGAAGGTGCAGAAGGGGCTACTGAATGGCGTCTTTGTGCCCCATGCAGGCTGCATTAGAAGCGCTGGACGAGCTGAATCTGTTTGGTGCCAAAGGAGGGCCGGGCTCAGTGGTCCACGCTTTGGCTGATGATATCCAGCACTGCCAGGTATATAAACACGCCCCCAGTGCCATCAAACATTCAGTGAGCTGTCCCTTTAAAAAAAAAAAAAATTCCTTTCCAGTCCATCCTGAACTCCATGTTGCCCCGAGCCTCGACTTCAAAAGAGGTGGATGCAGGAGTGCTGGCCATCATCTCCTACCCAGCCTTCGCAGTGGAGGACCTGAACCTGGTGAACCTCACCAAGGAGGAGATCATCTCCAAGCTGCAGGTGTGGGACCGCCCCGAACTCTGATCCTGACTCCACCCACTGCACCCTTCCGGAAGATGCTAAAATAAGTACAAGAGGCTGAGAGGGTGGAGGGGGAGGACTAGGGGTGGCAGAAGCAGATCAACATCCGACATTTATAGATATTCACCTCTGATGGAGATGATTTAAAAAAAAAAAAAACACTTAAATGTATTCTTTTGTCTTTTTATGTCTTTTATTCAATGCAGTAATTCTTACTGTCTCTTCATTTGTCTACAGGGACGCTATGGGTGCTGCAGGTTTCTCAGAGATGGACACAAAACACCGAGAGAGGTTTTTTTGAAAGGGAAAGCATAAGAAACTGATGCTATGATAAGACTTTTGAAGAACCGACATTTACCCACCCGTTTGTCTGTTCCAGGATCCCAACAGGTTGTACTATGAGTCTGCTGAGCTGAAACTGTTTGAGAACATTGAGTGTGAGTGGCCTCTGTTCTGGACCTACCTCATTTTGGATGGCATCTTCATAAACAGCCCAGAACAGGCAGGTCCAACTAACATGAGGGCATTGCTCTTCACATGTAAAAATGTGATGTGATGAATTGCGTTTCTTGCTGTGAACCAGGTGCAAGAGTACAGGGAGGCTCTCGATGGAATCCTGATCAAACAGAAGGATGGGATTCGTCTGGTACCTGAGCTATACAGTGTCCCTTCTGATAAGGCAACTATGATGCACCATTGAATCATAACAACATTTTCCCCACTTTCCCTACACAGCACAATAATCCATTACATGAATCCATTTTGCACTAAAATATTTAACTTCTAATACAAAAAGTCTTGAAAGTACAAGGATTTACTGCACAAAGTGCAGACACAGGTCAATAGATTCGATTTTTTTCCTGTTTATATCCCAGGTGGATGTGGAGTATGTGAACCCCCACTCAGTGGAGAGGATCCCTATGGGCAAGTGTCCTCTGAAATGGGGGCAGTCTCTTTATGTCCTTGGAAGTCTACTGGCAGAGGTCAGATGTTGCCATGTTTTATTTCTGCTGTTAAATGAAAACGACGGAATCTTCAGATTTTCAGCATTCTGTTTCAAATCTCAACAGTTTTGATTTGTGGCTGCAGGGTTTCTTGGCTCCTGGAGAGATTGACCCTCTGAACCGACGCTTCTCCACCATTCCCAAGCCTGATGTTGTTGTGCAGGGTTTGTTTCATTTTTCAGTGAGATTATGTGAAACCTTTTTTAGTTAAAGTTGTTGTGTAGTTCCCACAGTGTTGGTAACGCACCACTTTTATTCCCTGTGCCTTAGTCTCCATCTTGGCTGAAACAGAGGAGATAAAGCAGCTGTTGAAGAAGAACGGTATTGATGTGGAGACGGTAGCAGACATCCATCCAATCCGGGTGCAGCCATCTCGTGTACTCAGTCATATTTACGCCAGGCTGGGTGAGACCTTTCAGGGCATACAAGTATTTTCTCATTATTCTTTGAACTTGGTCCTTAAGTGCTCTTAAAAATAAGGTCATATAATTATAATTATTGTATATTATTCATTGCTCATCTGTACCACAAATGTATGTGGTTCTCTTTAGAAGACTATGTGAATCAATGTGAATTTTTGACCCTCAGGGCGTAACCAAAGGCTTGGCTTGACGGGGAGACCCTACCGCCGGATTGGAGTGTTGGGAACCTCCAAACTCTACTTCATCCGGAACACCATCTTTGCCTTCACACCGCAGGTACAGTCATTTATTAAAGACAAGTCTACAAATTTGCACACTTGGACTAATAAAAAAATCTTTCTGCTTTTCTTCAATGCCACATCCATGTTTGTTAAACTTGCAAATCTGCATTATATTGTAGTATTTCAATTCATTTTAATACTAAAAGTTGCAGTACTTTTTTCATGCAAAATAATTAAGTGCTTTGTTAATCCTTTAAGACATAAATTCATACAGTTGGTCCTCCGGTTCATACTATCCCTTCCCCAAGAAAAAAAAAATCAATATCTGTCTGTTTAAATGTGGGAATATAAGCTTTATTAAGGGATAACAAGATTATTTGTGACAAGTGTGTAAATATTCAGATGCTCGCAGATTTATTTCAAATGTATTGTGTGTCTGTGGAATTCCACCTCACCTCCTCTCCTCCTGTCTCTCCCCAGTTCATTGACCATCAGCAGTTCTACCTGGCTCTAGACAACAGGATGATAGTGGAGATGCTGCGAACTGACCTGTCCTACCTCTCCTCTCGATGGAGGATGACCGGACGGCCCACCGTCACCTTCCCCATCTCCCAGACCATGCTGAGTGTGTGCGGCTACATAAACATCACTACTTTACACGAGCAGCTGATCGTTTAATGTTCCATTTTCATTTCGTATCATGCTGGATAAGGGTTTTCCTGTTTTTCATGCAGCCGAAGATCACACTGACCTGGACCCTGCGGTTCTGGCCACGCTTAAGAAATTACAAGATGGTTACTATGGTGGAGCCAGGTGAGTTCTGATGTTATTTGCGTCTCTGCTCCTGTCGTTGTCACTCGCCTGTCTGTTATCCAACCATCCGCTGTGTGTTTCTAGGATACAGACGGGGAAGTTGTCTGAGTTTCTAACCACTTCCTGCTTTGCACACCTGAGCTTCATGGACAGCGGTAAGACACGTGGAGGCTGCATGGGCTGGGGTGAAGATGAGGAAGATGTTCGTCCTGAGCATGAGTTGCACTTTGACGATGGTAAGGCATGAGTGGACAACAGGCAGCTTTGCATGTTGCACGTTTAAATGTTTTAAAATCAATCATATTTCAGTTGTTAAGGCATTTGGGGTTTAGTCTTAACATTTTCAGTCATCATTGACCATAACAATAAGTAAATAATCCTCCCTGGGATAAAAACCTGTCTTGTTTTGGTGGTTATCTACAACTTACTAGCATCCCTTCCTAACTCTTCCAAAGACAGACAGCAGCATTGGGTACATGGTGTGATGATGGTAAACCTTCTTGATGTTTTTACTATACTTCTTAGAATTGTGTGAATACAGACTTAGTGAATAAGCCTAGAGGATGCATCAGTTTTGATTACATTAAAAACGTCCAATAATAAAGGAAAAACTCATGTAACTTGTGTTACTGCTGCAAAAAAATAATTAATAATTATCATAATCTCTGCAAAACCGTGTACAGATTATTTATTGTAACCAAACAAGGGCTTTCCGTACTCCAACCGCACTGCTGCCAAGGCTGAAGTAATGACCTCTCATGAAGGAGAAAATGCGCATACTGGCATGGTGTTTTGCAAAAATGCTTCTGTTCCGAACCCCAGATGTGTAACGGCAAAGCGTTTGGTGTGCATGTCTAATTAAACATACATTTGTGGCATTTATCAGACACCCTTATCCGGAGCGGCTTACGATCAGTTCCCCTCAGGGTTCAGTGTCTTGATCAGGGACACAAAAGTAGTAAGTGGAGTTTGAGTCTGTGACTTTGTGGTCTTCTGGTTCATAGCTGACTGTCTAACCCACTAGCCTACTACCACCCCAGCTTGAGTGAGTGTCATGCAACAAATGAAATGATGGGAAATATATGGCATTTGTAAGTCTTTTGCAGCTCATTGTGTACTCTTAACAGCAGTGTTTTCTCTCTCTTTTTTTCTTTATCAGAGAATGATGACCTGGCTGAATATCTGGATCAGCTGTTAGCAACTGCTGTCCCTAACCAGGGGCTGATGGTGGACCGAGGTCAGGGAGGGCTCGTCCGTTTCCGAGCAGCAGCCAATAAGACGCGAGAGATGGTGTCCCTTGTTCAAAAAGCCAAGGAACTTAAAATACACAGTAAGCAAATAAAATGTTCTGAGTTCTTATCTTGTCATGGCTTCTTTTTTTATTCTTTCACTCTCTCTGTTCTCAGATGTTCACATGTTTCTCCCCACCAAGCTGTTCCACTCACCACAGCCTCCTCTCAACCTGAGAGACTCAACCGGACCTCAAAGTAGTCAAGTAAACGTTGTTCACGGGTTTCTCTTTCATGTTGTATACGTACATGGCCAAATGTGAAACTCACCTTTAACCTCTGCTCTGGCAGAATCCGGATGTGGTGGTGAACTCAGAGTGTAGTTTGCCTAGAGATGCCAGCGGCAACCTTGACTATGATGCTCTGGTCCAGCTGCTTAAAGACACTGAGAACCTACAGGACCAAGCAGACATCCTCTACATCCTTTTCAAAGACAAGTCAGTCCCTTCCTTCCTTTTTCCTTGCTGGCCTCTGTTCCATCCTTTCATTTGTAAAATATTATTTCCTTATGTTGTTCCTTACAGCCTTCCTTCCTTCCTTGCCTCCTTCTGGAATTCCTCCTCTACCTTTCTCTTATACCTTCTTCCTACTCTGTTTTAAAATATGTCTTTCATTCCTTCCTTCTTTAGGACCTCACATGTTTCCTTCTTTCTCCAGGGGCATGGAGTGGGACACTACTCTGAGAGGCAGTGGTACTACTGTGCACGTTCTACTGCTGGAGCTCTATGAGAAGGCTGGAGACATGCGGCAGTGGGGACTTATCCGGACAATCTCTGGAATGCTCCGCAAGAAGGTGGAGGAGTTGGACTGGGTGAGATCAGCATGACCATTAATTTCAGCATAATGTCTAAATATTGTTAGCATTCTGGGTAAAACCTGATTACCGAATAATATCTGATGATTTTGAGGCTAAACTATCCAGTAGGAATTTTTATCCCTAAAAGTGGTAGTGTAGTTCAATAATTGTATTCTATGTGTGTGCTGTCAGGCTTGCTCTGATTTGTTGGCCCATCAGAAGCACCTGACAGTGGGATTACCTCCAGAGCCTCGTGAGAAGACCATCACAGCGTCAGTTCCCCTCCAAATCCACAAACTATAACCCCATGGCATTGTTATTTAGCAGCAATAATGTAAAACTGTTACAAACTCCTCGACTATGTTTCTCTGCAGACCCATGCCTCCCGACCAGCTGGCTAAACTGATAGACCAGGCCAGCGAGAACAACGTCACCATTGCCATCCTAACACAGGTACATAGACACAGCCTCTTGGACACAGCATGAGAACCCTTAGGCCATTATTTGTGTGTGTGTGTGTGTGTCTCGTACAGGAGATCATGGTTTATTTGGCCATGAATATGAGGACACAGCCCGGCTTGTTCAGTGAGATGTTCCGTCTGCGTATTGGCCTCATAATCCAGGTCATGGCCACGGAGCTAGCCCAGTCCCTCAACTGCTCTGGTAACACATACAAACACGCACAGTCTTCTTGGTTATTAGTAGATCACATCTATTATTCAAGAAGCATTAAGTGGCATAGTATCTCAATAGGAGAAGCTCAGGCCTAGGTGTGTGTGTTTGCATTTGTGTTTCGAAGGTGAGGAGGCCACAGAGAGTCTAATGAGCCTAAGTCCATCGGAACTGAAGAACCTACTGCATCACATCCTCAGCGGAAAAGAGTTTGGCGTGCAGAAGAGTGGTCAGTGTGTGTGCGTGTGCATTTTTCATTCTTGGCTGGTTATTTTCTTTGTTTATTTGTATTTTTGTCCATTTCAGTGCGTTCTATGGACACAGGTGTCAGTCCTGCCATCTCCATCCATGAGGTTGGCCATGTGGGTGCTACCAAGAGTGAGAGAGCAGGCATCAGCAAACTCAAAAGTGACATGAAGATGGTACATGCATACACAAACACTACCCACGTATTATTTTATGAAGAGTACAACACATTTTTCTTTACTCCTGATGAAAAATAAGCTGTCTTTCCCTTACAGTTGGAGGAGCACAGGTTGTCATGGTTGGAGCAGAGTAAGGTGACTTTGGCCAGTCAGTTTTAGCCTGCACTGGTTTGGTTTTAGTCTGGGAAAGTCCCTCTGGAGTTAATTCTCCAGAGCAGATCTGTCCATCTGAGTTGTAAGATCTGGTTTATGGTGACTGGCTGCACAAAAAAACTTTACAAATAGTTTACTATTTATAAATTACTGCTCTACCCCTGAAGAAAAATGGTGTTAAAATCATGGCATACGCTACATGTGCAGAGAGTAGAAGTATTTAAACACTTAGAGTACTTCACTGTGATTTTGGTCACCTCATCTGAATCAGACCTTAGGCAGAAACAAAAAATAAAGATGCCTGAAACAAACAAAATATAGCATTAAATCATATTTCTATTTTGTTTGCTTTTATTTGAGTTTGCGAGGTCTTGAATTCTATTAAAGATCTCCCCATTACTCCCAGTCTGAGCCTCTTTCCCACAGTTGTTACTTGTCACCCTTACATTAATGAGTTAAAAATGTTTGATTTGACAATGAAAAGACAGCAGTTTGCCTCCAATCAGGGATTTGTTCAGTGACCAAAAATATGTTGGGATTTTGACACTCGTTTGTAATTAATATTTAAGTGGTTAAAGAATATTTTGTGTAGCTGGTTAAACAGCAGACCATTTCTTTCAACACCATACCGCAATGTTTCATTCATTAAAGGCGCTATTTTCAGCACTATGAGCCAAGCATGCTAGTGTGTGGTGATCTGCTTGGTAGTTATCTGTATCTTGAAGAAGAAAGTAGTGAGCCTTTGTGTTGGTGTGTAATTATTTCCAGAACACACATTTTAAAAAGGGTTTTAAGAGGAGTCTGATGATTAATAGCTCTAATGCTCTCTGCTTTGTCATTCTGGAAGTGCTCATCTATACACCACATACTCAAATGGCAATTTTCTGGTTTATATATATATTTATGTATAAACCATGAGCCTTACTTTAGCACACAAACCCATGCTTAGTGCCAGTTTGAAAATAGTGTCTTAATTGTCAATAAAACCATGTAACACAATCCACAAGGGTTATTACCTTTAAGAACAAATGGTGGTGAAAAGGGTAATTGGAACTTAATTGTTTTTAAATTTCACTGCTGTGTCCCATCAGAGCCAGTGTGAAACGTGACTTCACTGTTTGCTTGTTTTGTCCTCCCCTTTTTCTCAGAATTTGTCTGTACATACACCAGACATTGAGCAAACAGAGTCAGGGGTAAGTATACTTGTAATAATAGTACAACTGACTCAATATTAGAGACATCTTCCGTGTAGATGAATTTTGTATACAGATATAGACTGTTTAATTTTCCTATTCTTCATCAGTGGTCTGTTTCTGATCTACATTCACTGGCTGATTTTTATTTATTTATTTTTTTCTGGAGTATTTCCTGTATTACATACTACCACAAATATATTCATTTCTGGCCAGCAGAAACTGATCACTGAATACCACTGAATGGACTCCAGTCTGTAACTGTGTAGCATTTTTGTCTTTAAATATTGTGGAATTTTTTAAAAACTTATTTCTGTTTTATTAATAAGAAGCCCCAGTTGCAGTCCTTTGAGTCGTTTGACGCCTCAGTGAACCCGCCAGTGCAAGACAGCCGACACGGCCAGTGGCTGCGGCGGAGGAGACTGGACGGTGCCCTGAACAGAGTGCCAGTGGGCTTCTACCAGAAAGTCTGGAAGATTCTACAGAAAGTATGTTTGGGCAAAAACAGTATTTGGCACCCACCAATTGTAGAAGTTTATTGATTAGTTTATGATTATTGAGGGAGGTCATGACCCCCCCTGGATATTATAGATATAATGAAAATAACAGACCTCTTTCATCATTTTAAGTGGAACAACTTGCATAATTGGTGGCTGTTGAATACTTTTTTTCCCTACTGTATGCTGAACAGCAACAGTGGTGTTGAGTGGTGATAGTTGACACGGTTGAGGTTCAAATCCCACTTACCCTTGTGTCCCTGAGCAAGACACTTAACCCTTAGTGTCTCCAGGGGGACAGGGTGTTGTAGTGGCAGGATGAAATGAAAATCAGTAGCACTCAAGGACAGGCTGAAACAATATTATTACATTCTGCCAAAAATAGAACTTTTATGTTTACAATATTTGACATAACTATAAAATGTTACTATATACTACATAACAGAAAATATTCCTCAAAAAATTTAGATGTTGTATTTATTTAAAATTGTTTTGCAGTGTCATGGACTCTCTATTGAGGGATTTGTACTCCCATCATCAACAACACGAGAGGTATGAACTCAAAATGGGTTAAATGTAGTTAAGAATTATGGTAATTAGTTTAATTTGGTATAGTAGTGATATGTTATGTTACATTTATATCATATCATCCTCCTTAGATGACCCCTGGTGAGATAAAGTTTGCAGTGCACGTGGAGACAGTTCTGAACCGTGTTCCTCAGCCCGAGTATCGGCAGCTACTGGTCGAGGCCATCCTGGTGCTGACCATGCTGGCCGACGTGGACATCAACAGCATCGGCAGCATTATCCACGTGGAGAAGATTGTTCACATTGCCAATGACATGTTCTACAAGGACCAGGTGTGTGTAGGTGGGAATGTTCAAGATATTTGTGGGCAGGGAGCTGCATGTAGACTAATATAATTTAGTTTTTCTTAACTCCATGCAGAAGGATCTGGGAGCAGCTGAGAATATTCTGGTGCGAGACCAGTCCACAGGCATCTGCAGACTGCTGTATGACAGCGCCCCTAGTGGCCGATTTGGAACCATGACATACCTCACCAAGGCAGTGGCCACCTACGTCCAGGACTTCCTGCCCAGCGGCTCCTGTGCTCTCCAGTAGTACAGCAGTGTACCAGCCCTGTTGGATCAGGCATATTTGGTCATTTCAAGCATTTTTAAAAAGCATTTGGGTTATTTGGAAGAGTGGGATATTTTTTTATTTTTTATTTTTTTACAGTTCAGATTACTCATACTCATCAGATGTTGAATTACATTTCTGTTTCTCAGCACAATAGATAAAGTGAGAATTTCTGGTAACTAAAACAGCACTTATTTGTGTAATTTTAGTGTTACCCATAAGAAGTGTGTTCATGGTGTTCTAATTCTTATTATTTGGGATATGTATTAAAAATGGGCAGCAATTCAGTAGTTTGACACATTTTTTTTACAGTATACAGGTGTCACAATAACAATAGAAGTCATTGTTACAAATATAATTCACTAATTCACGATATAGGTTTCTGTGCGTGTTTATAGCAGTTTATTTATTAAAATAATTATGTGTTTAAGGATACACTCCTTTAAAGGATGACAAATAACAATTACTTAAAGTGAGGTGGAAAGTGCTTGTGTGTATTTGCTTATGTTGAGTTGAACAATAAATGCTCTTTATGCATGAGCAGCATGTGTCGAGTACTTGGGCTTGATCATCGTCTGACCCTCTTACCTATACTTAGTCAAAATTTGTCTGGCTAGAGGGGGCTTTATTGGCCTAACCAGTCTTCCCACAGCCTCCCAGATGACTTCCATCGTCATCCGAGAAGCACCACGGACCAATTTATATTTAAATTTATGGCATTTATCAGACTCTCTGTAACTACTGATTTGTAAGTCGCTCTGGATAAGGGCCAGTCCCCCTGGAGCAACTTAGGGTTAAGTGTCTTGCTCAGGGACACAATGGTAGTAAGTGAGATTTGAACCTGGGTCTTCGGGGCGAGTGTGTTACCCACTAGGCTACAACCACCTCCCACTGGCCTCCTGTCTGACCGGGTCCCCCACGGTTCTGGGGTCAACTGGGGGTGTCTGTGAGCCTGTCATCTGGATACCGCCCTAAGCCAAATGGCCAGAGGGAGAGGATAAAGTCCAGGAGATGGAGAAGTACCCCTGAAGTTACTGTTCCACACTCCCAGCCACCTGGCGAAGCATCTCCTCCTGGCTGAACTGGCCAAACCAGCATGTGGCTCCCCACGGGGACGCTGGCCTGGAAGTGATCAACACTGAGGTCGGCGAGTTGCATGAACCCCCGGTCGGCCATCTTGAACATCGCAAACTCATCATCGATTTATCTTTGTTGCTACAAGCCTTCTATCCTGACTGACCTTGCCACCAGCCCCTGACACTTCTCTTGGATTATCCTTGTCTGCTCCTGTTTGCCATCGATGCTGCAGTCAACTCGTTACTTCCCCGACCATTCACCCGCCTCTGCCATGATAGATCTTGCATGTACTTGTAATTCTTGAGCAACTCTCCCCATTTACCCGGGCAGTGGCCGGGTTAATATATCTGTAGCACTAATAGCAGTAACCTTCAATCTCTGCGGTGGAAGTTGCAACGTTCTCAATGCACAGCTTAATCAAGGGAATGTCCAAATTTTGTATCCATTTTGGGCAGTTTTCACGCTTAAAATAAATTTTGATCTTTTGAAAGTGATTGTCATTGTGAAACACAGCACACACAACAAAATGTGTCCGCTGCTTTTAGGGGGTATGGTACTCTGCTCAGTGGCACCTTGTGATTCGATCCCATGTGACCAATTCACCCCAAAGGTTTACATAAGTAAAACAACACACCATGACAAAAGTCATCCTAAATGGCTCCAACAGAATCTGTGTGACAACATTCCTTTTCATTTAAAATCTTAAAAAGATACAGACATTTCAGATAATTAATACGTTAAAAATAGAAAAGAAATTATAAATAGCAAGTGGGTTACATGAAAATGGAACTGGATCAGTGGATTCAAGGGATTCCTGATCCATCCCAGCTTAGGGCTTTAATGTCTGAAAGTTGAGTCATGGCAACTGGACTTTCTTTCTTTAATGTAGAGACGTTTCATTCTGCATCCACAGAACTTTGTCAATCAATTTGACAATCAATTGTCAATTAGGGCTTTAATGGAGCAGAATTACATTAAAACCCACAAAACTGCACTCTGGCATGGCTGCTGCATTAATGCTGACACTGTTGTTAGTTCATGTCACCTCACACAAATACATTAGGATATGTTTTTGTTCTCCCTAAAGTTTCCCTGGATTTGTCCCTTATGCCATTTCTTTTGTTATTATTAATAAAATCACTTTTTTTACAGTGTGTTCCCTCTGCACATTCTTCTCCCCTCAAACACAAATATTTTGCAATGTAAATCATATATGTACAGTGTTGGGGAGTAACGGAATACATGTACCGGCGTTACGTATTTAGAATACAAAATATTTCGTTACAGTTACTGTTTAAATTAGTGATAATCAGAATACAGTTACTTTTTTAAATAAATGGATTACACGGTGGTCCTTTCCAGTTTCATATGTTAGGCTATCCCCTCTCTACCTCCTCTCTAATTTTGGTAATTCCACGCTGCGTGGACCACGCATAACTGCGTGGACCTCGATAGGCAGCTGCCTATCGAGTTGTGATACCTAGCGGATCTGCGCATGCGCAGTCCCTGAAGTTTGCGCTGTTTCAGCGTGAAATTGTAAATAAATATGATTTAATTCACTATTACACCATGATCTTTATACTCTTACAGTGCACATGGACTGAGTGGGTGTAAGGTGACACGCCACCACCCGGTTTAACCTCGCCGCGCGGAACGGAGACGGCTGTAAATGGCCGCTTTCCGCCGCAAGGAAGGTGCGGTCCTAATCAAAAAGAGGGTCATTTTTCTTGTGCAAGGCTACTTTTTATTTTAACTAAGTGATGGAATATGTTGGTAACAGTAAATACTTTTCAATGGCATATTTTATGTTTGTCTTCCACTTTTCAGCTTTATAAATGGAAATGGTTAGGGAAAAACAGGGCTTTTTATTATCTGTGATTGCTACATTCATGTAGTTGTAAAAAGCATGACAATATATAAAGTAATCTAAAGTATTCAGAATACATTACTCACTTTGAGTAACTTAACGGATTACGTTACAAACTACATTTTGGGGCATGTATTCTGCATGTAATCTGTAACAGAATACATTTTAAAAGTAACCTTCCCAACACTGGATATGTAATCATATATGTAAATAAGCCCAAGCTGTTTCCAAGTTGAACTTTGTGATGACATGAACATGAACAAGAACGTTTATTGACAAACCTTTTCTTTGTGGTAATATCAGGCATATCTGAGAACAGCAGCAGTCCCATCCTGGTACTTTCAGTCTAACTAAAACCTATTCATTAAAGTCCATAAAAACTGACGTCACAATGTCTGTAGTTAATCTATAGTAAAACAAATGTAAATGAATGGTAAGAAGTTTCTTCCAACAGCTTAACAATGTTAATGTTAAAACTACTCAACAGTACACAGGCAATAAAAGGCACGGTGCTTTGGTGACTGGGCAATATCCACAAAAAAACTAAATAACTACAGAAGCTATTTGTTCAGCTGAGTTGAGTTTTCTTTGCCTACATGGGGTGTGGACTTCAATCTAATTATATGGAATTTTCTGATGAAAACTCTCACGTGATTTCAGGACATGATTTAAAAGTTCAATGTGGAATTAAACAATAATCATGATAATTATATTTGATAGCCATTCAATAAAAAAATAATGCTCAGAATGTATTTTACTTTCCTGTGTGAAGAAAGAATGGATAAGCTGTTTCTTCCACAGAACTAACTAGCAAAACTATACATATAGTTATTTGTTGTATAAAAGCAGCAGGGAATGAGAAGAGCTTACCTGGTCTATCAGACCATCTATCTATGGCTGGTGGACTTCCGGCTGGTACTAAAATATAAAAATGTAAACTACAGTATGTACATGGATTTTGAGGATTAAAAGTTTGATTCCTCAATCACTGAAGAAGAAGCTACCTGGTCGTCAGCTTCTTCTCTCTTTTCTTCCCTGCTCTCCGTCTGCAAACTGGGATATTGAGACTCTTCTACCATGGACATCCAGCCATTAAATATTCTGCGCTCCTAAAAGAAAAAGAGATTAAAACGTAAGCAGCAGAATCTGAAGAAATGTCTTTGCAAGATGCATATTTGATTGTGTTGACTGTTGATAATGACTAATTCATGAGATAGGGTTTAATGTGCTTTCTCATGTCCGCATCAGTTCCTGAATGTTGCATTTTGTTTCATTTGTGTCCTGTGTAGATGTTCTTGGCAATCGTTTCTTTATTGAAACCCCCCTAGGGAGCAACATTTGAACCTGCAACATTTCGGTTACGAGTTTGCTTCCTCAGCCATTAGGCTACCACTGCCCCACATTAATTATCCATTAATTATCCAATTTGTACCATTCTGGGACTCTCTTGGACTCTCTAATGGGGCAGTGGTGGCCTAGCGGGTAAGGAGACTGACCCATAATCTGGCGGTTGCAGGTTCAAATCATAGCTACCCACTGCTCACCAAGGGTAATGTTTAAATGCAGAGGACACATTTCGTTGAGTCATCATTTGCTGTGCTGTGTTTCACAATGACTTGGGTTTCTTTCATAGAGTGGCACTGGAAAAAGGGAAGTAGATGTATCTTATTTACTCATTCAAGTCATGTTCATTTTGTATAATGATGATTGTTAATAAGGTTGTGATGTCTTCTCCAGGTTCTCTGGTTTCCGTACACCATCTAACGCCATGCACTCTAGGTGAGTTAGCAACTCTTAATTGTCTGCGGTGTGTGTGGTCGGCATAGTAAAACCAAATTCTCAATGCCATGTGCTCAAAAAGCTGGCGTGGTTAACGTTTTATAACTATACTCGTTATTTCAGTTAAACTGAACAAACTGAGTGAAGTGATTGTCAGTTTGATACATAGCAGCACAGTGCACACAGTGAAATTTGTCCTCTGCATTTAACCCATCACCCTTGGTGAGCAGTGGGCAGCCATGACAGGCACCCGGGGAGCAGTGTGTGGGGACAGTGCTTTTCTCAGTGGCACCTTGGCGGATCGGGATTCGAACCGGCAACCTTCTGATTACGGGGCCACTTCCTTAACCGCTAGGCCACCACTGCCCCAACCTGCAGCCTACAACTTTTTTCTGCTTCCCCGCAGTAAGATGATACAGTTGAAGCTTCTATTGGCTGCTGAACACTCTGTGATGTCTGTGAAGGCCTTTAGTCCTCTGTAGATGGGAATCCTGCATAGCAACAGAAACTGTAATCCATGTGATTACTACTGATAACAGCAGCAAATCAACACATTTTGAAACAGCAAGAGTTTCTGTAAATGTTTTATTGAAAATCACTGAAATAATGAAAAAAATAATCAAGATAAAATAAGGACTACATTTACACATGCTTTTTTTTTTTGTCCCAACAGAACCCATTCTCTTGGTATTTGAGCACTACATCAGCTCTCTACATTGGTCCAGATACAGAAATGGGCATTTATACTTGCACTACTGTAACGACTCCCTCCCAGGCCGGCTGGAAATGGGATTTATTCCAGTGTTTAAACAACTGGCCTGAGTCAACAAGCCAACATGTCACAGTGGGTCGGGCCACTGCCGTAGAAATACCTAACAGTATGAAAACACAATGGAACAGAAGGCCATGGGGCTCACACCCCAAAGGATCCACATAAAACGCTTGTCCTCGTTACAAAATCAACGGGGAAGGACATCTTGGTGATGTCGGCACAATAAGAGCACAATCTGGACTCAGGAAGACTTACTGAAATCAAGAAGAGGCAGAGAGGCATGTGTCTATGGACTGTGATGCACTGTAGATGGGTGTAGAATGTAGGCTAAAAACAGAGTAGTAGTGCAACATTACTGGAAAGCTGTACAAGCTTAAAAATGGAACAGAAGGTGGCTTTGTGGTACACTAGTGTTAAAAGTCGCTTTCCTTGGACCCCAGGATCCTTGGATCCTGCTTCAGAGCCGCCTCCCACATGTAAACAGTCAAACAGAAACAGTTTGTTCCAGTCGTTTCCACTCCGCAGTTCTCCATCATGGTCCTCCTGACGAACTTCGTCCCAAACCTGATGTAAACAATGCTAAACCAAAACAGGAAATATAAAATTATTTGGCAAAGTGGTAAAAAGTTTGAGGGGTAGATGTTCTCCAGACAACTTGTATGACTTTGAGAGTTTAGAAGGTTCCAGGCCGCGAAACATCAGTCTGGCATGTCTATGGACAGTTTGGAAGGAGGTACAAAATATTTGCCAGGGCTCTGGGTGATCACCACCCCAGTCTTTTTGTGGAACATGGGGGCTATCTTTGGTGGCTCGGGGACAGGCGTCTCCTCGGATGCCTCCATGTCCTCGTGCTTCATGTCGTAGGAGATGTTGCCATATTCACGCAGGAAAGGCAAGAGCTCCAGCAGGAACTGGCAGAAGTCCTTTCGGATCCCAAACCACCCTGAAAAACAGACAGATGAAGGTAAGGTGCAAGTCTGGCCAATGCAGAACCAGTCAACAGAACAAAAGTGACAAAATGACTCACAGTGATTGCCACCTTTCTGTCCAAAGGTGGTGGCCATAAGAGTTAGCAGAGACAGCCAGAGAGGCACAAACACGGGGATGAAGCTGAACCCGTTATGGCCGTCCAGCTTATGGACCAGCAGTATCTGAAGAGCATTTATTGTCACTTCAAATCCTTTGCCAAAAATCTGTCAAGTCACATCTAAAACCAAAAACGGCAAAACCTGAAAGAACATTACCTCAAACGTGAGGAGAGGCACAACAATGGTCATCCAGCTGATCGCCATGGTGATGTGGGTGCGGCGCTGTTCTGCGATGATGTCGATGGAGCGGAGGAACAGCACAGACCAGACGATGTAGTACAGCACCACCAGGCACAGAAAGGACATAAGGATCCACAGAGGCACACACACCACCTGAACAACAGCCATAAATTCACACAATTAATACAAATAATCATTACATACGTTCATGTACCAAGAATTAATCCCCCCCCCTTCAAAACAGCTCTCACAGTCAAATTGTTTATATCTTTCAGTTGAGATGAGAATAGATGTATAAGATGAATTATATCAGTATGCAATTGAAATTTCCGAATTTAAAGAAGAAAAGCAGTGGCAACATCAATTATGTTATCATTTCAGGCAGTAATAGAAATTTTTGAATAATTCTGTGGGTGCTCACCAGCCAGGGCCAGCTGATAATTTTATCTAGACGCAGGGCGATGAAGATAAACTGGAGGATGTTGACAGAGCAAAGGATCTCCAGCTACAAGAGAGTTTGAATTGCATTAGGAGGATTCCAAAGCTAGAGTTCGTTCCAACATCTTTCGCAAATGCTCATTTTCAGTATCTTTAAATGGTACCGACCTCCAGGGACCGGTCATGCCGGAAGCCCCACACGCAGGCGGCCACAGATATAGGGGAAACGAAGAAGAGGGGCAGGAACACAAGGAGCCAGAAGTGTGTTCCCCTTTCGATCCGGTCACACACCAATACCTCGAACATCAGCAGGAGAATGTGTATACCAACGGCAATCAGCATGGCTTTAAATTCCACACAGGTCTCACCCTCGATCCTACAAAAGCATTACATCATGTTATAAGAATTTACCATAATAATAAATGTACGTACTGGCAAGAGTTGAGCTCTGTTATTTAAGAAAATAGACTCATTTGATGTGAAGTTGGATATGTAATAATGATGATGATAATAAATCACAGATATCAACCAGTTATTCAGCTGTGCCCAATGAGAGTTCATGGTCAAAAGAGGTCATCTGAATAAATGAGCCCAATAAACGATCCAAAAAAAGGGTATAAGATAATCAAATGTTAACAGGTTGGAAGGGTTAAAGTTACAGCTAAAACAGCACGGGGCTGCAAATAACAAACGTTTTGACAGTTGACTTGTAATCAGCTACTAAACCAATTAGTCAACTAGTCAGATTATAAATTGCAAAATTATAAAATGAGATGAGATCATCCTTAGTCCCACAAGTGGGAAATTTACATTGTCACGGCTGTACAACTGGACCATACAAAAATTCATTTCATGAATATTTTGTATATTTTATATTATATAAAATATAAAAATGTTCACTATACAAACAAATAATCTTGAAACAACTGTAAAAATATATGTATCTAAATAAAAAATATATTTATGTATGTATGTATGTATGTATAAATAGAATATATTTGTTGTGTAAACATGCATAGAGTGGGTATATACACACATATTGCACATAAGAAAAACAGAAACGGTGTATTGGGTGTGTGGGTTTGTTAGTCTATGTATGTAATGTATTTATGTATGTGTGGCCTGACAGTAAGAGAGTCTCTTGGAGAACAGTTGGGGGGATGGGGGTTGTTTACATGATTACACACGTTGGGTTACACGCGCTGGTGACATTGGTTTCACCTGTTTGGAGCCGCAAGCCACTACCAACGGATTTGTTTTAAAGTGGGGTTCTGTACATAAATAAAGAGTTAACTGAACTCTTCTGCAATTGCGAGGAAAAGCTGCATGAATCACCTACAGACGATTTATGATTTTTCTGTCGCAAAATCTAGATTTTGGTATTGTAAAATGTTTAAATGCCGCTATTGCTGACAATATATTCGCTGCACATATCTGCTAGAAAATGTAAAAATACATTTAAAGTACACAAAAATACATACAATCAAATAAACCATGGATGTCAAAGTCGTATGACGCCACCCACATCCTGGGAGATTGTTTCATATACATCAATTATTATGGCCTGGCAATATTGAAAGACTGATAAACCACAAACTACAAATCCCATAATGCAGTGCTTCAGTTGCCTTGCCGAACTGCAGCTGAATCTGTACATCCGCAAATTCAGTAAAATTCTTTTTTTCGCTGTGCGAACTCAGTGCGTAGGTCGCTCAGTTTGTCAGCAAAGTGCACACTGCATTATGGGATCTGTAGATTGTGTGATATCATTGTTTCATATCGCAGGGTGGTAGTAGCCTAGTGGGTAACACACTCGCCTATGAACCAGAAGACCCAGGTTCGAATCCCACTTACTACCATTGTGTCCCTGAGCAAGACACTTAACCCTAAGTTGCTCCAGGGGGGGACTGTCCCTGTAACTACTGATTGTAAGTCGCTCTGGATAAGGGCATCTGATAAATGCTGTAAATGTAATGTAAATGTAATGGTAGATCTTTATAAAACGAGTTTGACACATGTGAAGGAGACAATGTCAATGTCACGCACACGCTATTTGCTGGTTTGCCACAACTTTGAATGAAGCCAGCTGAGAAGATGAGGATGAAAAAAAAAAAAGTTTTTTTTTGAAGACTATAAACTAACAAGTATGCACAGAAAGACACTCACCGGTACTGTGGGTTGTGGGCCCACACGCCAGTGCCCACTGAAGCGCCGACGATGACCATGAGCTTCCACAGCCATATCGGAGCAAAGACAGCCCAGTAGCTCCACTGGATGATCCCGTCCAGCCGCAGGGACAGCAGTATGGAGAATAGCAACAGGCAGGCATATATGAGGAATTTGCTGAGGAAAAAGCAACGGTGACGGTTTTATTCTGCCCAAGGAAACTCGAGATCTTATAATGGTTTGTGAATTTGGACAACAGAACGTCCGTACGTCCCGCTGATTCCTATGCCAGATTAGGACATTCGGAAGTCACATTTTTTCCCAAACTCATCAAGCACCTTAACAACTCGTGTTTAATTACTGATATAAACAAGGTTATTTATGCTGGAATATTTTCACTAAACCTAAAGTGCACTTTATAAGCACAGATGTATATGTTAGCGTAAATCGCAAATAATAAACGTCACCAGCTTGTTGTTGTGCCATTAGCCTCGCGTAATAAACAGCTAATGTTAGCACACTGACCTGGGGTTAAAATCCTGGAAAAGCCCCCTGAGATTCATGATGGTCAAAAAGCCTTCAGTCGGGCTGCGACATTTTAATGGAATCCCCCCCACACGACAGAACAGGCGCGCCCCTCTGTCCCGTCTTGGTTCCCAAAGCGGCTCAAATCCGTCCGGGACGAAATTTGGAAATTGGAAGGCTAACGTTAGCTCCGCTAGCACTTCCGGCGACCGCCGTGACGTCACCCGGTCTGCGCCCGGCTCGGGGCCGCCGACGGTTGTCATGGCAATTTATTAATTAAAAACAATAAATTATGAGAAGTATAATCCCGCGAAAAAAAAATACTTTAAAGTGATGGATCGACAAAAAAAGAAGAAATGTTTCACGCAGGATTCATGCTTACAGTAGTTTTCTTTTTTCCTCTTTCAGTCTGAAAATGTACAGTACTCTGATTACTGCTTTGCACGCTCTTGGCTTTCTCTCGATGAACTTCAAGAGGTCGTCACCTGAGATGGTTCTCCAACAGTCTTGAAGGAGTTCCCAGAGGTGTTTAGCACTTGTTGGCCCCTTTGCCTTCACTCTGCGGTCCAGCTCACGCCAAACCATCTGGATTGGGTTCAGGTCCGGTGACTGTGGAGGCCAGATCTCCAATTATTGTTAAGTACATATGTGTTCATTCATAGTTTTGATGCCTTCAGTGAGAATCTACCAATGTAAATGGTCATGAAAATAAAGAAATCACATCAAATGAGAAGGTGTCCAAACTTTTGGCCCGTACGGTATCTCCGTCTATATTTAGAAACATGTGTACTTGCTCACTTTCCCCAGCCGAACAAGTACACACATTTCTAAAAATAGATGGATTTTCAATACAGCTGCAATACAGGTATGTCTATATTTTACCGCTTAGCAATATTAATCAGCACCTGTCAATTTTGTTCCAGTAGACTCTACATATTTATGTGTGTGTGTGTGTGTGCACAGATGTGTCCAAAATTTTTGAGAATGACATAAATACTGTTTTTCACTAATTTTACTGCTTTGGTGTTTCTGTGGTGTACTGAAGTATAATTAGAAGCATTTTAAAAGTTTCCTCACCATGGGCCCACAATTTCAATGTTTTGTTCCCTGAGCCACTTAGTTATCACTTTGGCCTCAAGCACGGTGCTCCATCATGTTGGAAAAGATATTGTTCTTCACCAAACTGTTCTTGGATGGTTGGGAGACGTTGCTGTCGGAGGATGTTTTGGTACCATTTGGTACCCTCAACACTCTCACCTGTGTTGTTGAGAGGATCACTGAAATGAGCCCTACTGTGGCAGGGCTGAAATGGAATTGTTTTTTTGGGATTAAGTTAATTTTCATGGTAAAGAGGGACTTTGCAATTCATCTGATCTCTCTTCATTACATTCTGGAGTTTATACAAAATGCAGCAAACTTTGTGAAAACCAGTATTTGTGTCATTCTCATAACTTTTGACATGCCCGAAGACAAAGCAAATGATGGGTATAAATGATTTAATAAACCAGTGCTCTACATGGAATGGAATTGGCTGCACATAGCAACATTGCGCACAGCTTTATCTTTTTGAGGATAATATATATAGAGGGGGGACATTTACATGAGAACAAATAACATAATGAATACAAAAATAATGTCTATTTGTAGTAATACATGACAAGGAAAAAAGGAAATGACTTGTGCAAACTGTAACAGTACTAATATACGTCAGTATAAGAATACAGATAGGGAAGAAAAGACTGGGCAGCATTCATACAACATTAAAATAATATTGCGTACCGTGCTTTGGAATGGTTTTTATAAGGTGATAAGCAAGGGTCTATAAGATATGTACTGCATGTGGCATAATACAAACAATTCCATTTTCCTCATCAAACATACATTTTCTAATTAATTTCTTCAAAACCAAAGTAAAATACATTCTGGTGTAGGAGTAGCTAAAGTGATGGACTTACGAGTCCAAATAAAGAAAAACAAATATTCCCTCAAAGGGAAATAATAAATAATTACAATAGGTAGTCAAGGTTACCAGATTCTTTGACTACACGTTATTATAATGCCATGCCGTCCATGATAATGCCTGAAAAATCTCAATAGTGCTTAGGCTGATTTGGGATTTAGTTTCACTAAATGAACACTTTTCCATTCCATAGAAACCCACGTTCGGCATGTACCTAACTTGAGCAACCTCTGCCACTTCGGTTGCCCCTGGCAACATCTGCATATGCATCCAGCACATGGCACACCTCCTGCCACGCCCTGTCCTCAGTGCACCAGCTCCAAGTGGCTTGCGGAGAAAGGCAAAACTCCACTGACATAGTAAGCGATGCCGAGGGACAGGAGGGCGATGACGACCAGCAGGAGCAGGACCCTCCAGAAGCCCAGGTCCTCCACGAACTCCTGCCAGGTGGTGCGAAAGCTGGACAGCACCCCTTCGCTGTTCTGCAGGTTAGGGTTGAGTAGGGAATGGCTCTCCATTGCACTTTTGAATGTAGGCGCAGAAAGAAGAAAGAGGCACATTGAGGATATACAGCATGTGACTGGGTTGTTAGTTCAAAAAATATTTCATATTTCTATATTCTTACCAGCCAAGACTGCTCAAGACCATAAACAGAAGACATTGCAAGAGTGCACTCAATCTCGGTTCAACATTGTTCCGGGCTGCCCATGTAAATCTAGTTCCAAAGTAAAACGTAAAAAAAAAAAAAAGGAACCTGACCTTTCGTTCTCAGCCATCTGCATGGTCTCCAGTTTGGAGTGGGCTCCTCTGTTGAACCCCTTCACCTCCTGTTCCTCCAGTCCCTCTAACAGTCGAATGGCGTCCTTGTTGACTCCCCGCCTCTTTGCCAGCACCAGTGGGGTTGAACCATTGTGGTTACTGTAGTTAAAATGTATTATTATTATTATTTTACCGCTGTATTATATGAGGGCCTGAGAAGTTTACAGCAATGTCAAGATTTGACATACAAAAAGAGCTTTTTTTTTTGGATTTTTTTTTTTGCCATCTTCCCAAAAGTAACTTTGAAGTTGTTCAGCAAGGGACTCTCTCAAAGTGTAAAACACAATAAATAATAATTCTTAAAAAGTAAAAGTGAAAATGATTTCATTTGATGAAAAACTGTTGATATCTAGAGACGTCCTCGAAGAAGGTGGTAAATTAACGAATGATGTCCTGCAAGCGGAAACCTACAGATGAAGAAATGCTCAGATAGTATCACTGCTATTTATGGAAATAAGGAAATTCTAAAAAAAAAAAAAAAATAATAAAACTGTGTATTGTATTGGTGCATAAGACCTTTGCACAGATGATGCTGACACATTTTTAAAACTGAATCGAAACAAGGGAACGCTCAACGCCCCTGACCTTCCCCGTCTGCAGAGGTCTCGTTTTTATCGTTCTTCACATACAGAGGGATTGTAGGACAGGGCTAACTTTATTAACAATATTTTTGATCACAGATATTCATTCCCCCCCCCCCCAAGTTTCCATTTGCTTCTCCGTTTGGGGAAGAAACCCAGACGTCAAAGCGATCTTGCACACTGCCACTCACCAAATATCGATCTTTAAACCGTTGGACACCAGGTACTGGATGGTGTCCACATGTCCGCACATGTGCAGTGCCGTGTTACCCTGGTAATCGGTGGCCAGCAGGTCCGCACCAAACTTGTGCAGGAAACGGCAGATCTCCACATTGCCGCGGGCAGCCGCAAGGTGGAGGCCCGTGCGGCCGCGGTTGTCACGGATGTTCGGGTCACCGCCCGTCTCCAGGAGCCGTCTGGCAAAGCCCAGGTCACCGTCGATGCAGGACTGCAGCAGTGGCACGCTGGTCTGCGACGAGTCGTTGATGAAGACATATGACATGTCAGAGCTGGTCTCGGAAAATTCCAGTTTAGCTGCGAGACATGGCAGAGGGATTAACCCGACTTGCAGTCGGACATCCGACCATTATGTGCCGAATCCAAAATCGGCGGTGAGATGAGAGGGATGAGAGATGAGCAAACATGCAGAAGCGCATAAAATCAAACAGTTATTTCATCATCAAATTCAGCCTGAGCCTTTTTATAGTCTGATCCCAGGTCAGGAGGAAGGGAACTCGGCTTGCAGAAATCTGTTGTTATTCACATGATGTGAAAGTGAAGTTACTGTCATTGTGAAACACAACGAAATGTGTCCTCTGCTTTTAACCATCACCCTTGGTGAGCAGTGGGCAGCCATGACAGGCGCCCGGGGAGCAGCGTGTGGGGACGGTGCTTTACTCAGTGGCACCTCGGGATTCGAACAGGTGTTCTGTCGGATTGTCCTACCTTGTCAGAATTTCCTACCGCAGCAGCGACTGCGACTGCTAGCTGTACAAATGCGACGTGCGACTTGCTTATACAATAATTATACTATTATACTGTCGTATGTTGTGATAGCTCAGAAACACCCATCAGATTGTCCTACCACCAGTGTTTTACCTGTTTGAATACTCATTATGACACTTTATTGTCCAGAAACCCCAGGCATGTTCTGATAGCTCAGAAACACGAGTATGTGGTGCTAACCACTGCCATGAAATGGTGTACATTTTTAAAAAATCATTCACACGGGAACAGCACGCAGCACCCAAAATGAGGGTTTAATGAGTGGCCTCCAAACTGGGTAAGTTTACCTTTTTAAAAAAATGCCAATCATGCAAAACGAACGCATTCAAATATCTTTATTGTTAACGTGTATCGCATTATTATTCCCCCGGCTCTGCACCCTACTGCTCATTTACTCCACAGGGACCCGCCCAGAACCGTCAGGGGAGTTCCAGGGCCGAGAGAACCACATCCAAGCCGACGCGCAAATACAACGCTTGTATATTCGATATGCGATAATCAGCAATCAATTGTTCCAAATCCATCAATTTATGTCAGACAGAGGATATATAGATTTCATTTATAAAGCGACTGTATGCGTTCGGATAAAGACCTCAACAGCACATGCGACACGAGCTACTGTTTTAAGTTAGTAAAATAATAATTTCGCGTGTGTAAAAATACCTGTTTTAGTGGACCTTATACAGTGAAAACGTCGGTCCGCTTCTTTGCTCTCTGCTGGTGTTGATTTCTGTACTTTACGACAGCCCCATTCGACGTACGGCAAACGTTGCCAGGTCCGCTATTTTCCAGCATAATTTGAACTACTTTGAAATTAATTTGCTATGTTTTTTTGATATGTTTTTAAACAAAGCATGCTCAAGCTTCCAATGTTACCCATGTATTAACTGATCTAATAAGCAATACATTAAAACACACTTAACATGCACGATTAACATTTGGGGAGAGCATTATCCTTTACTCTGTTATCTATTTATTTATCTTTGTAATCACTCCAATTTCTTGATGATAATTAGCTCTGGGATATCTTCCACAATGAAGATCACTCATTTTGACACTGGATTTAATATTTCAGGGGGAATATAAAATTACATTTGCTTTTTTTTACTATATCCATCATTTGTGTACACAAGTAACGCTTTGCAAATCAGTTAATCCAATGTAAATGGATGGAAAATACACAATGACATGACAAACAAGGAAAAAAGGAACACAAAAGAACTCAATGTACCATTGGTGTTATTCAAACATTTATAAATGCATGTACTGTATTAACAGTCCTTAAATCATACAATTTATTCTAAATAACTTTATTCTAAAACATTTTTATAACAAATGAACATACCACATCCCCACAGATTTATAGACTCTCTCTCTCTTTTTGTTGTAAGGAAGGGAGTGAAGTTAAATAATGTAGGCTTCACTCAAGGCTTCCATTGAGCACGTAGCAGTCGTAACGGCCACAAGACCCCTGTTTTACTCCCCTGACTTGCCTTCCAAATCCTTTAATGGAATCAAGGTAGCAAAAAACTCGAAAAACCAGCAATGTTGGCATTACATTATGACTGACTACGATAGATTATTATCAATTATTTTTATGTCACTAGTAAACATAAATTCCAGCAAATCCATTTGAATCTACATTTTGTTCTTTAAGATGAAAGCTGTTTGGTCATACTTAGGTAAAAAAAAAAGAAATAGTCATAGTAATAGTATGAGAAGGATGTTGTTCTGTTCTTTTGTACAATGTACAATGGTACCACAACCATGTTAACGATTAATGCAATAGCTAAAACTGATTAATCTGACTGATAAATGTCCAATCAAAGTACAATGTACAAAAAAAAAAAAAAATCAGCAAGTACTGGCAAAGCAGATGGCTGAGCTACCTGATACAGGCTGTAAGGAAGAGATTTTGATGTCCTGGTTGAAATGTGTAGGAAAAAGCTTTTTATTTCACCTCTTTGTTCTCAAAAAAAATATATAAAACCAGGCCCATGTGTTTCATTAATAAGCAGTACCAAGAACCCGAGCTCATATCATTTAAACTATTCACATCAGTGCAATACATAAAAATATATGGGGATATGCTGAACAACCATTTTTCAAGTGAGTAACACTGGGCACAATCTCACCCTACTGTTTAAAAAAAAGTGCTAGCTTTGCTTAATTCTACAGACAAATTTTTTTTCAAGAATACATTTGTAGAAACACCATAGTTGATAACAGCAATTTCTAAAGTGAATAAACACGTTTCCTAAAAAACAAGTGTTATTTGATTTGGTTTATGGCTGCTGTTGTTTAAAAAAAGGTGAGCTGGCGGCCCAGTGCTATCCAA
This sequence comes from Denticeps clupeoides, assembly GCF_900700375.1. Lineage (NCBI taxonomy): Eukaryota > Metazoa > Chordata > Actinopteri > Clupeiformes > Denticipitidae > Denticeps > Denticeps clupeoides. Next base: position 34,470,736 of record NC_041707.1, read on the forward strand.
AGGGGTTTTGGTGCACTCTCCGAGGTAGCCGTGAATATGTAAGACAGACCATGACAAAAGCAAGAATGAAATAAAACGACATAGCAAAACTCGTAGCACCACTGTCAGTTATAATAAAACTTGTCTAGAGGAATCGCACCAAGACCCCTCACCACCGCCCTACATTTCCTTATGTAACAGGTGTTAGAACCTTATGCTCACCCTTCCACGCGGACCTCAAAAGCCCCGAAACTCAAATAAGGCTTTGAGGATGAGAAATGTGAGGCAGAAATAAAAAAAAAAAAGAGAGAAAAGAAAACGGTCCATCACTCAGTATTTCGTCTGACATCTACAGTCAACGTCCACTTTAAACTTTAAGTCTCTGTCTTTTCCTCGCTGACTTAATCTACAAGTACTTGGTGCAGACTTGACAGCGGCTGATGCGTGACAGCATGTCCCTGCCCTTCATAGTGTCCGGCTGCGGGGCCTGAGTGAACTGCTGCCGCGCATCCACTGAGGTCAGCCAGAAGCTATACTTGTTTGCGAAGTAGTGGCAGGTCCCGCGGGCCCCGTTGCATTCAATGAAGGGTGTGGCGCGGAAGTCCTCAAGACAGGAGCCTGGTGACACCAAAGACTGGCCACCGCCTTCAGCACCTGCAGCAGTGTGCTACAAGTGCACAAAACACAGTCAACAGTTATGGCCTACATATAATATACATAATATAAAATTGTTAATTTTTCATTTTGAAGGATAGAGAGATCTGGGAGGGTCCATTGTGTCTTTACCATGAGAAATGAGTATCCAATCCACAGACTCCTCCACCCAGATGGGCAGTCTGGGATGCTGCCGTCCTGGCTGTGGACAGCGACAGCTTGAGACTGAGCTTCACACACAGAGCAGCGGCTGATGTACTGCGTAATCTGCTCGTCGCCGACAGGCATCATTGGATTGGGTGCCGTGGTGGACAGCCAATAGGATTTGTCATTGCGGCTGGCGTAGTAACAGAGCTCGTTGGGTGTGCAGTAGAGGAAGGGTATGGTGCTGAAACGAGGGAGGCAAGAACCTGGCAGACCTGAGGGAGAGACAAAGAAAAGTATAAAACCGAACACCTAAAATACATATAAAATCGTTATTACATTTAAATTGTCCAATTGTCTTCCGAGTACGCATTCTTTAAATGTTTGTGCAATATGTATGATTATGAGAAGAATTTGAAGTCCATCAGATCTTACCAGAAGGCTGTTCACCTCTATTGCATAAAACATGGACATACACAGATCCACCTATTTGCAGACTTCTAGTTAATGTTTTACTCCTGGTAAAATTGGAATGAAACTGGAATTCTTCTTTAAATTAAAATGTTTAAGTCCATATTTCAGATTTCTTTACCCAGATCTTGGTTGTGGGCCTTTTCTTGTCCCTCTACGTACAGCAGACTGTAGCCTTCCCACAGCTTGGCCATACCCTGAGGACACATGGGTACCTGACTGGACTGACTGTGTTTCACCAAGGTATATCCAATGCTGCTGCTGCGTACAGCTAGACCAGGGGGGCCTCGTGCTCCCTGCTTTCCAGAAGGACCTATGGAAAGAAAAGTGGTTTTTATGGTAAAAAAATATTTCAGCAAAGAAAGATTTCAGCAATAGAAATTGGATGAAAGTAACAAACTTGCTTCTGTTCCATTCTGCTTCTGAGTATTGAACAGTATCTGACTTACCCTGAAATCCAGTGGGACCTTGGAATCCTGGAGGTCCAGGATCTCCAACGGCTCCAGGTGGACCGGGAGGACCTTCTCGACCAAGTTTCCCTGCTGCTCCTGTTTTACCTTTAGGACCTAGCAATGATTATCAGTTGATTACAAATATTATACATGAAATTTGACATTTGGACTTGACATAGGATCTTCTGAACAATCAGAAACACACAGTATGCCAAGATTTCATGAAACTGTTGTAAAGAACATTCTAATAATTAATTTTTTGTGGCCTAACCTTCAGGTCCTGGTTGCCCAGATGCTCCTGGAGGACCAGGCAGTCCACTCAAGCCATCTGCTCCCCGAGAACCAGGATCACCAAAAGGTCTGAATACATTGGGTAGGATCTGAGGGGGAATGACTACTCCAGGGAGACCTTTACGACCCTGGCCACCTGAAGGCAAGACCATAAATGTTACTTTAGATATGAATCTAATGTTTAATGTGACCACTTAATAAAAAGTAAAAGAACAGTCATTATATAATACTGAAATGCCTGACCCAATGATCCTTTTGGTCCTTTGCCTCCATAATATCCTGGGTCTCCTTGAAAGCCTGGTAATCCTGGCAACCCTCTGAAGCCAGTGTCACCAATTTCTCCTAAAGGGATTAATAATTAATAAAAAACAGAATCAAAATTTCACCGTAGATGAGGTTTTCAATGTACATGCAATAAAGAATCCATCAAATTGGTCCAAAATTATACCCCTTTATTTTACCCCTGTAAAGATTGTACCCTTTAATCCAGAAGTTCCAAGTTGCCCTGGAAATCCTTGGCTTCCAGATTCTCCGCGAATGCCAGGTATGCCAGGAAATCCAGGCAAGCCTGGATCTCCACGTTCTCCCTGTGTGGTGCCAGGGCCTCCCGGACCAGGAGGGCCCACAGGACCAGGCGGGCCTACACACGAGAAGCAGTGATCCACTTTGTATTACCACACAGACTGAACGGCACGCACCCAAAAATGAAAACTGAGATAAATTACAATACCTCTTTCTCCATCCAAACCAGGAAGGCCAGAGTCTCCTTGTGGTCCAGGGAAATTTGACACACTAACTTGACCAGAAGGGCCAGGAGGACCAGGGAACCCTACCTGTCCAGTTGGACCTAACAAACATGATGGGATGAACAATTATCTTCAATGTCCATCATGAAAATGAGATAAATTAGCAGCTTTCCCTAATTTGTAGCATACTTACAAGTATATCTGGTTTTATTTCTCAATTTCAAAAATGTCAATAAGAAGAGGTTGGTTTCAACCTCTTTATTTAAAGTACTGCATTTTATGGACAATTGCAATGTTAAAAGTCTTGTCTTAGATTGTCTTTGGACAATTAAATTCCAGCCCAATATTATAAAAGCTGTGTAAAGGAGGCTTTAAGACGTTATCATTTATAGGCATGTTACTAACATGTGAGTTTATGATAAGGGCTAGTCGATTATACAATCTCGGTCGATGATTCTGATAAATTTCATCGCAATCTCTGTGATCAATTCTGTGATCAGCTTTTTAAGATCATGATAAAAATGGCAGAAATTTTATAGTTACTTTTAATGGAGACACATGGCTACCACACATCGCAAGGTCCCAGAGGTTCAGAGATTCTGCCCTATATATATAGTGGCTCCCTGATGACCAAAATGTAATAAATTATCCCAGTAACAAGTTCATCATGTACATGTGACGTGGTTATCTGCGTAAAGCTAGCAAAGAGTGGAATGGAGCCGAGGAATTATCTCTTTTGCCGTATCGCCCAGCTCTATGATTAACCATTCAAGCTCTCACCTGACTCTCCTTTTTGTCCTTTTATTCCAGGAACACCTGGTCTACCAGGAACAGAGGACCCTCTTTCACCCTTTAGGCCGTTAATGCCAGGTGGGCCGGGCCTGGCGTTTTCAACTAACCCTGTTTCAATGAAACGGTTCATCTGTTAATGAGCACAACGACTGTTCAATCACCACTTAGGCAGACCATGGTTGAATCTGAAACCTTGCAACAAACCTGGAACTCCCTGTTGTCCCTTGGGACCCGGTAGTCCATTCAATCCATCCAAACCAGGGACACCAAAGAAACCTGTTGAGAGAAAGTATCACTCAGCACAGTCAACACACAGGATAACCTCACACAGGTACCCAGCATATACGATACAATGCACCCGACTAACCTTTCTGTCCTGGGGAACCGAAACCTCCTGGTTGACCAGTATTTCCTGGCAAACCCTGCTGCCCTGGGTACCCTGGAGCACCCTTGCTTCCAGGAAACCCCTGGGAACCTGGGAGATTAAAAGAAATGAAAACAATGCACAAAAAGAACCATTTGTAGTTTTTATGACACATGACAAGCATTCTTTGGACTTAACAAACACTTTACTGGTCTTTCCGTTCCCTTCACATACCCAGTGCTCCAGGTCTTCCTGATTCTCCATTGAAGCCTTTCTGTCCTGGAAATCCAGAGCTTCCTGGCACCCCAGAATCACCTTGTAGACCAAAACCACCAGCTCTACCTGAACACACATTAGAATAGAGATTAGTAGTCTCCTTCAAATAATGCTCAAACAGTCTAAATGACCATTTTTTACATCAAGAAACATAGTATACAATATTAAATACACAATGATAGCATACATAAAAAAATCTGGTTTACTGGACATGTCAGGGGGTGCAAAACCATAGCAAGGTGTTGAAAGCCCAAAATGTAATTGGGGACTTACCCTGGAATTCCAGAATCTCCGTGCAGACCTTTAGGACCAGGAACTCCAGGTGTACCAAAGGCCTCACCTTGTGCTCCTGAGGAAATAATATGAGAAGACGTGCAATTATTATGTATATGTCCACGGTATGATTTGCACATGCCAGTGGACAGTGACAGTGGAGTGACAAAATTAAAGTTACCAACACTGTCAAATCTTGACAGATTCAATTTATTCACCAGTTCACATACCCTGGATTTCTGTTTTAGGTGAGAACAAAAATCGCATACACTGCAAAAACTCATTCTCCCTAACTAAAACTTTAGCTTTAATATTTAAAAACTCTAAATGGTTCAAAATGATGGGTACTTAATTAAGAAGTCACCGTGTTTACCTTTGGCACCAGATTGCCCAGGAGATCCTTGAAAACCTGGTAAACCAGGTGATCCATCTTCACCCTACAGAAAATGACAACATGTACACGCAGTTTAGGAGTGAAGACGATTGATTTTCATCTTGACTTATGATATGTACATATGGTGTGACCTACTTTTGGACCTGGTGAACCCGGGAAGCCCATGATGCCAGGAGAACCTTTGAGTCCTGCAAGTCCTGAGGCTCCAGGTCCTCCAGGTAGGCCCGGCTGCCCTGGAGCTCCTTTGAACTGAACACCTAAACCAGGTATACCTGGGAACCCAGGACGGCCTGGCAAGCCTGGAAAACCTTGGTCACCTGTAGGAATAATAAGGTGATTCATATGAAATAAAAATGAATTGTCTTCACCCTGACTCAAGTATGTTCATAAATTCATCAGTGTATATGAAATTATTCCAAGGCATCTGCAAAATGGGCTTCATATGGAATGATAGAAATAAAGGCTAGAAAGAAAGTCAGTACTTCACTCTACCTCTTGGCCCAGTGAATCCTTGGATTCCAGGGGATCCTGGGTCACCCCTTGCTCCCTTTTCCACCAACTCAGATCTGATATATGGAAAAGGGAGTCCAGGTGGACCAGCATCTCCTCTGTCCCCTAAATTATATCAAACAAACATCACCTCATTGCACAAAAAACAATATAATATAAAGTAGAACATGAACCTTTCAGAACACTGTGAACAACTGAATTTCTCAAACCTTTGGTTCCTGCTGCCCCATCTGACCCAGGCAGCCCATTAACGCCTTGAAAACCTGGCAAACCCCTTCCACCAGGGCGTCCAGGTCGTCCAGGGAATCCAGGATTTCCAGGGAACCCTACCAATCCAGGTCCACCTTTTTCACCTGAGAGATTAAGCCACAACACACCTGACAGTTGATGATATTTGCACTAGATCACTATTGTCAGTTGCTCAGAAATGTAAATTTGGGTTTAAACATATGGGTTTAAAGGCAGCAGGCCCACTCCATACCCTTCCTTCCTTGTAGTCCGGGAATGCCTTCACGGGACCCAAGTCCAGGTGGACCAGGGGGTCCTCTGGGCCCAGGTCCTCCAGTGATTCCTGGGAATCCTGGTGTGCCTTTCATACCAACTGGACCTGTAGGACCAGGGTCACCTCTGGCACCCTTAAGCCCAGGAAATCCTGAAGGAGTCAAGACACAGGGGTCAGTAGAGGATCTATGTGGATACACAGCTACATCTCTATCTTGACTGCTTTATTCAATTTACACCAAACAATTTACACCTGATTCACATAAGGATTTTCTTGATTAAATAATTAAGCATTACTTATCTTCATTAATAACAACCAACACAACTAAACTAACAAAGCTGCAAATCCTGTATCAATGTGACAAATCATTCACTAGGACTATGCCCACCTTAGGTGTCCCCCACCTAGGGTGAACACCAAACAGTAACTGAGATCGGGACTTATTATGACTAGTCACCCCATCTCTCCAACATAAGGAATGACCCAGTCATACACACACACACATACACACACTTGCAGCTGCATAAAATCTCCAGGATAATTCATTTTTGCCTAAAATTTAACAGTTGATCTATTTCTAAATAAACAATGGATTGCTCAAAGATCACAATGCAAAATTTACAGTAAACTTGTCATCTGAGGTAAACCAAACTTTCATCAAAGACTGCAACAGGTTCAATTCTAGCAACTAGGAGCTACAATGTTCCAATAAGGCTTGGAAGTGATTTGAATATCTGTGAGTCATGGGTTAAGACTGTTTCACACAAGCACAGCCGGTCGATGTAGGCCAGGTTAGTGTAGCCTCAATTCTGACATTTAATCTAGCCGGACCATTAATTCATGCACACAGGGGAACACGGAAAGAGAAAAAGACAGAGAGATAGATGTACATATAACTTCTGCCTTTATGATGCAACACTTACCAGCTTTATGCTATTATCTGAATTTAATCAATAAATCCATCCATCATGTAATTGGTTTCAGCTTTTCAAGCTTTTCTCAGCTGGACTCTACTGCATTTGTTAGAAGATGGACATTTTATCTATGTAAGTACAGACCTTCCAGCTTTGTGCCAGGTAGGTGAGTTGGTTAGGATGACCTCTGACACTACAAAGATGGGTTATATCGAGAAGGTTGGATGAAACTGGTTGAGCAGGACATGAGAACTTTTCTCACCTTGACAGCCTTGGGAGTGACCCAACACCAAGAACAAAGGAGAATGACACCACATATGGTGGGATGGAAGGGTGAAGATGGTGGTGATGGTGAGGAGAAAAGAAAGGAGATGGTGCAGAGCATGATGGGAGGGGAGGAATAGGGAAAGAGATGCAACTGTGATGAAAATCAATACAAAGCCACTGTGTCTGAATGGACATGGTGGAAAAGAGCTAATACCATCAGAGGGACAGCTCTTATGACAGGACCTTTATCCAACACATCGACCCTACATCATATTAACTGAAATAAGCTCCTAGGATACTGTTCAGCATATTCAGCCTCTTTTTTGCCAATCAAATTATAGCAGTATGAGGTGATAGATGTAAAATGTATCATTAAACATATACTCGAGAGAGAAAAAGAGATTAGAACAGGATAAACAGACAGATGGATAGAAGGATAAAACTCCCTAAATATATGCCATATAGAGTAATGTCAGATCGTGTGCAGGACTTTTGCCTTACCGGGGGAGCCAGGGAATCCCTTCATGCCAGGCGGTCCTGGAGGTCCCCGGATACTGACATCTGTGTTCTCGCCAGGGAGGCCAGGCAGGCCAGGCAGTCCTGGAGAGCCAATTTGACCACTCTGTCCCTTCAGTCCTTGCACACCTGAGCGTCCATTGTCACCTGTTATCACAGAGAACAGGAAAATAAGAACATTGCTATATTCTTTTTTTTAATTAGTGGTCCACAAATATCTTGACATTAACAAAAAGAACTCACCTGGTACCCCAGGTACTCCATTATTTCCCGGCAGACCCTTGTCTCCAGGTTCTCCAGGAAATCCGCCCTCACCAGGAGCTCCGGGAGATGAGCCATATATCTCACCAAGTTCTCCTTTGGCTCCTGGCCTTCCAGGTAGGCCAGGTTTTCCCGGTGGACCACGAAAGCCAGTTCCTGGAATACCTGGTTGTCCTGAATCTCCTCTTGGCCCTGTGAAACCTAAAAGGAGGTTGGGTTTGTTACTTAGCTTTCTCTCTAGAACAGTTGGAACCTGAAATCTGCTCCAGTCAAAATATTTCCAAATAGCACCAATGCAGAATGTTGTTGGACCACAGCCCTTTCATCCAACCACAAATCAAATCTAAAAAATTAGTAACTAAGCCTTATCCGCACCAAAAGACATTCTGTCTTTTATTTCTGAACCTGAACAAAGTCCAAAGCTACTTTCATCAGTAGAATTGTTTTTAAATGAAATATGCATTGGTCGTTACTCTGCTTGCTGGGTAGGCTGGGTATGTCTCTAACGGAATTACCTGGAGGCCCAGGTAGACCTCCTTGACCTGGCTCTCCCTTCTGTCCCTTTATTCCATCAAAGCCAGATAGGCCATCTGATCCTCTGAGACCTGGACGGCCTACTGAACCTAAGAGAGATAAAGACAAACAACCACAGATAGAAGCAGTTGTGGAATCGACCATGTATTAAAAAAAACAAAAAGTAAATAAAAGAAAAAAGAAAATACCTGGAAATCCATTCAATCCGGGCAAACCCGGTGCTCCAGTTTCTCCAGGAATTCTACATGGTATCATCACTCCTACAGAACATCATTATTTTCACAACATTAAAGAGGAACTAACGAATGGACTAACAAACTTCATGACATTAAACACTAACTACAAAACTATTTAGCATATTTTGCATAAATTGTTATGGTTTAGTACAATCAGTAAATTATGCAATGTCCTAATCATTTAAATAAAGAATTCCATGTTGTTTTTACATGGTAATAGTACAAAATGAGAAGTGAATGGTAGATGAACAATGACATATGATGACTTCTCCCACCACCCCATGTAGCAGCACCTAACATTGCAGGGTCCTCACATGCAAAAGATTTGAATGGAATGACTTGTCCAAACTCTGATGAAGCACATTCACATTATTCACATTCCACTGTCCATGGGGGACTGGCCAGCAGCCAGCTGAATAAGACACCTCATATTATATATATTTAGACAATATGTCAGATGGAAGCAGAGGCAGAGGGAGCCCGTCTGAACTGGCTGAGTGAGGTGTCTGATTCAAGCTTGGCTGTGGCTTTTCCATTCCCCACCGACTGCAGCTTCTCACCTCCCTCTGTGAAAGAGGCATCAATAAGCCCCGCCTGCCCACAGCAACAGTCACCTAGTCAGACGACATGCACAGTGGCTAAGAAAGATTGCAAGACAAGCCGTCAATCTGTCAATCAACCATTCAATCAACCAATCCTACTTCAATGAAAATTGTGTCCAACACAGCAACCATTCATTACACACAAGCTGGAAGGATGCATTGATGCAAAGTACAACATGATTTTACAGTAAAGATCCATAATGAAACCAGGCTCATTCAGTTAAAGCACAAGCATTGAAAACATTATTCTGAGTAAGGGTTACTTCATCCAGAGAATCAGAGAAGTGGTCAGCTGCTTTAATTCATGTAATTTTATTTTCTAACTCTAATTTAATTGCAACGATTGTCCACCTCTCAGCCCCCTTGGAAGAAATAAACCCTTACATGATTAAAAAAGTCATGTTAGCACAGGCATAATTATAAAAGGGATACATATGAACCCATAACACAAACATGCACAAACACTCATGCACATGCACACACTCACACAAAACGTTCATAACTGCACCATCTAAAGTCAAGATTGATCTTTAATCAAAATATTTGCTTTTTATTTATCATCCTGTAGAATGAATGCTTTTTTAGCACCTCTGGAAGTAACTGTCCCAGGATGTTGCACACATTCCCCTCTAAGTAACCAAAATAATGCCTGTGCAATCATGTCAAATTAATCTGCATTGTAGATTTGCTGATGGAAACAGGAAATCAACCTGTCCAAAGCTGGCTACTACACCTTATATCATAAAGGGCACTATTTTCAAAGTGGCACTAAGCTATGGATTTACATAAAAAAATACAAAAAAAAAATATTTTTGCATTCGTAACGTGTAAACAACGGTGTCAGTCATCAGGACATTTATCTGTATTTTATTGATGTATGTAATTGAACTTAGACTAGTGAACAAGTACCAAACTTATTGCATAGCACTGTGCTTAAAGCTAGTTAGGAAAATAGTGCCCAAGGTGTTTCTGTTGTCATCTTCTATTCCCTCAGTACTTACCTGGTGGCCCTGGTAGGCCAGGGGATCCTGGTACCCCTCTGAAGCCAGGGTCTCCTTGCTCTCCTTTCATACCATTTGAACCTGGGTAACCAATACCAGGGTCTCCTGGCAAGCCTGGGGGTCCTTTTGGGCCTGGGATTCCCGGTAAACCTCTGTCTCCAATCCCTCCATAGCCAGGATCTCCCTGGCAAAATTGGTACAAGAACACAAGAGACATATCAAAGAAAAGTAAAGAAGAGCAGCACAGAGGAAGCAATCAAATAACCTCAATCAGATAAGCTACAAAATCATAAGTCTAAAGCCCGCTCTTGCCAATTTTGCTACAATCATTAGGCAAAAAAAACATCAGCATACGGCTATAATTTCATTACACTCACAAGAAGACCTGACTGCCCAGGGAATCCAGGGAGTCCATCTCTTCCACGCTTTCCTGCATCACCAGGGGGTCCAGCGAGCCCAAGATTTCCTCGCTCACCTTTCCCTCCACGGACACTGTTTGTAAAATACGGACTCCCCTTTTCTCCCTTACGTCCTGGAAAGCCATTGTCACCTGAGCGACCCTGGAAGAGGACATCACAGTAACATAAAAAAAACTTTATTAAGACAACAAACATATCCTTTCATCTGTTAATGAAACAGCTCAGATGATTACATACAGATGGTCCACGTGGTCCACTCTGACCAAGAAAACCCTGGTCACCCTGCTCTCCTTTGGGACCATCTCTGCCAGAAAAGCCTTCTCTTCCTGGAGACCCTGGGCGGCCAGTGGCACCTATGCTCCCACCTCCTAAACACTGGCAATCTCCAATGTCCCCTGTAAAATTATTAAAGAAACTCAATCCCCTCTCAAAGGCAACCTCCAGTATATATTTAACATATTTTCCAAAAGAACAAGGCACCATAGTCATCATAATACTATGCAAACTAAGTGTGCTGAGAGTGGAAAATTAAGACACTACAATTGACTAATAATCCACCAATAATTAGTAAGTCCAAAATGACATGTCAATACAAGACATGATCTAATTAAGTCAAATAAAATAAAACCATTATAGATAAAGGGCCATAACAAATTAAAAAGATATCACTTGATTCCCGAATCCAGTTTTTTAGTTCAGGTACTGTAGTTGACTAATTACAATTGACTGATTGGCTCACTTGATGCTCATTGACTCACAAATCAAGAAAATCATGTCATGATGCCTCCTACCCTTTTCACCGGGGAAACCAGGGGCACCAGGTAAGCCTCTTGGACCAGGTGTGCCAGGAGGTCCAGGCAAGTCAGGAAACCCAGAGATTAGTCCTGAAGGGGTTAAATGGGGAAATATATAATTCAGAAAACAGATTCCACAACATACTTCCAAGTAGATCTTACAGGCCAGATGGAACATTGTGCGTAAGATGGGCACTTTCTGGTGTTGGGTTAGTCCGCAACTGGTAATAGTTTAGCAACTGGACCCTAATACATGTGCAAAATCAGTTTAGCCACCTTCTCATGTGGAAACTGGCCTGATGGTTACTTGTTGGAGAGATTTTTGGTAAAAGAAGAAGTTGCATGCTTTAGAAAAAGGACTATATTTGGGGGGGAGGTCACTTCTTCAAAGCATGTTTTTGTAAGTATACTTGTTTGAGCAGTTAATTATTTTTTTCGGGTGAGATCCTGAATATTGGCCAACTGGCATCAATATTGTCACCCTGATTGGGCTACCTTTGGGTATCATCTGAGCCTTGGGGCCTAAGGTCACCTTCAGGCAGGGTGCAAAGGCCTGGTCTTCTCACAAAAGATGGGATGACAGTAAAAACAGTCAATTTCATATCCCTCGTTCAGTTATTTCATTTCTATTTGAATAGCTCCTAATAGTTTTGTAAGGAGTTACTGCACATGAAGAATATTGGGATCCTAGAATGTTTTAGCAATTTCATTTCAACACTGCAAGCTCCATCCTTTAGATATTTAATCATCTTTTGCCGTTCTAATTTTTCTTCGGGTGTACCTTGAGAATTAACGTGAGATGCAGATAAGAACTCAATGAGCACAACTAAAAATATTCACAATTCTACCTCAAAACATTCAGCATCTAATGCAGATAAGTCTCACCTGGTCTCCCGGGTGGTCCTGGGGGACCAACTAGACCAGGTTGTCCCAGACCTCCAGGTTGACCCACTGAACCATAGGTTGGCCGGCCTGGGTTTCCCTTTTCTCCTTTTCTTCCAAGTGAACCACGCAACCCATCAAATCCTGCAGGTTCAATGTGATGTCATGTGTTCCCAAATGTATGCCAAATCCAATGTCACCACTGATACAACTTGAGATGACAGGTTATTAATGGACTGTACCTGGAAAGGAGGTACCACCTGGACGTCCTGGAGTACCCTGAAGACCTGGGGCACCAGGGGGCCCTGGGTCACCGATGGACCCAGGAAGGCCATCATAGCCTGGGTCACCAGGAGGGCCTGAGGTAACAAAAAAAAATGTAATAGTTATTGAAAAAAAAAAAAGTGAAGTGATTGTCACATGTGATACACAGCAGCACAGTACACGGTGCACACAGTGAAATTTGTCCTCTGCATTTAACCCATCACCCTGAGTGAGCAGTGGGCAGCCATGACAGGCGCCCGGGGAGCAGTGTGTGGGGACGGTGCTTTGCTCAGTGGCACCTCAGTGGCACCTTGGCAGATCGGGATTCTAACCGGCAACCTTCTGATTACGGGGCCGATTCCTTAACCGCTAGGCCACCACTGCCCCAAAAGGCTTTTCGGGGCACCCCCCACCATCAAAGCACAAAACCAGAATTTGTTTCATGTCATGTACAACAACACAAGCCAGTGAATTTACCAGAGCTCTGGAACAATGTTAGCAATTTTATTCTATAATACAACATAAATTTCAGATTCAAGGTGTCAATACCTTGGACAGGTAGCCCATCCTTTGCGCCAACAAAACTGGCAGGTCCTGGGAGTCCCGGATCCCCTCGTTCTCCCTAAAATTAAGAAAACATTTTCACACCTTGTGCTTCATAAGTTGAATTCCTTCACCGGACTAAAACATGGTCAATGTGTGACACTATTTACATATTTGTGTCCCATCTGCTTTTGTATTTCTTAAGTCTAGTTTCATCTCATGTGTTTAAAAGCCTCTTGCACACGTGCACTATACCAGCATTACTCTTTCTCAGCATGCTTACTTTAAGTCCACTAAATCCTGGTTGTCCAAAATCTCCTGGAGTCCCACTGAAACCCTGAAACACGGAAAAAAAAACTTATTGTAAAGAAAAGGATCCTAAATATCATAAACATACTTGGACATAATTTACCTTTTCTCCTGGAGCCCCTGGAGCCCCTTTGTATCCAGGATCCCCCTAAGAATTTGCGAGAAAAACACATTGATATGCTCTTTTGGCTCACATTCTCTGTTTAAGAAATTCTCTGGACAAAACCTGTGACGCACAAGGCAAACAACTTACCCTTCCACCTGGTAATCCCAGAATTCCTTTCTCACCCTTTTCACCTTCAAATCCAAATGGACTCTGTTAGGGCATAAAAAAAAAATCTAAAATGATTGGCACAATAAAACTGATGCTTCAAGTCAATAAATCCTGTAAGACTGTAACGACGCTACTCCCCAGCGGCCTGCAAAAGCTGGGCTCGATACCGAGTGCAGACCCGGTCCGTTCCCAATGAAACCTGGTTTCTCTTCTTTAAAGGTCCCCTAAAATATTTTTTCTGCTTTTATATACGTCTTAATAATCCTGAATAAAAACATTTTCACTGTATTTCAGCCCTGCCACAGAAGGACCTGCTGAGATAATTTCAGTGATCCTCTCTTTAACAGTGAGAGTGATTAGGAGCACAAGGCTGGAGATCATTCTGTCATGCTGATTGAGTTAGGATAGCAGACTGGATGCTTTAAAAGGAGGGTGGTGTTTGAAATCATTGTTCTTCTTCTGTTAACCATGGTTACCAGCAAGGAAACACATCACAGACAAGAATATTACTGCTGCTAAGATTGCACCAACATCAACCATTTATCGGATCTTTAAAAACTTCAAGGAGAGCGGTCCAAGTGTTGTGAAGAAGACTTCAGGGTGACCAAGAAAGTCCAGCAAAATGATTCCCTGGAGATGTCACATGATTCCGTCCATGTGATCGGGAGAAACGAGGTGACGCGACTCCTATAAAAAGGCAAGATGGCCGTCGTTTCCTGCTCAGTCATTATTTGCTGTTACCACGCAAAGACCCGGCCCTTCATCGTCCTGCTTCTCAAAGAAAGACTTGTCCTGTTTGTTACCTGTCTGGTTTTTGAATTGTCTTCTTGTCCTTCCCTTGTCTTGTCGTTTCACACGAACATCAACATCTGTGGATGTTGCGGCTCCTGCCAGTCTCACGATCGTAGATTAAAGTGGTGGAAATTCGCCAACCTCCTTGCACCTCTCTGCATTGGGGTTATCGTATCTACCTATACGCGCTCATTCGCCTTATTGTGGTGATAGGAGAAGAAAAGGTGATGCTACCATCAGTCCTGTCTGGTGCCAACAGTAATGCATCCTGAGACCATTCATGTGTGGGGCTGCTTCTCATCCAAGGGAGTGGGCTCACTCACAATTTTCCCAGAACACAGCCATGAACATAAAGAATGGTACCAAAACATCCTCCGAAAGCAACTTCTGACAGCAACCATCTCAGAAAAGAACAATGCCTTTTCCAGCATGATGGAGCACTGTGCCATAAGGCCAAAGTGAGAACTAAGTGGCTAAGGGAACAATTCTGACAAACTCCAAGCACTGATTATGAAGGAATGGGTTGCCATCAGTCAGAAGTTGATTGACAGCATTCCAGGGTGAAAAAAAGGGCAAACACTGCAAATACTGACTCTTTGCATAAACTTGATGTAATTGTAAATAAAAGCTTTTATAATAAAAGCCAACTGACAAATCTAAGAACACTGAAGCAGCAAACCATGTATTTGTGTCATTCTCAAAACTTTTGGCCACAAGTGTAAAGCTGTCCATGTTAATGCTTGCAATTAATCTGGAAACGTATTCAGGTTAGTGGACACTCACAGGAAATCCTGGTAGCCCTGGCAGCCCTGGTTGTCCGGAAGGACCTCTGATGCCAGGATCACCCTGAGAGACGAAGTAGGAGAAGAGAAAGAAAAAGCAGGATTTTCAGACAATGGTGTACAGAAAAGAACAAAATGATAACCGCAGTGCTACGTTCTACAGTATTAATAGCTTGGACAGTTGATCCGGAAACACGCGCCTCAAAATATCTCCAGACCAGGTAGAGGTGCTGAGCGCCAAAGACGATTTTAGTACTATAGTAATGGTGCCGTTGGTGTAGTAAATGTGACGTTGACATATGAGAAACATTTACCTTTACAGGTAGGGCAAAAAGCATCGACCATGAACCGGTGACCATAGAAATGAAACCGGACGAAACAGCAAAGGGACAAAAAGGAGAAGTCTAGGGGCCGAATGAGGATGTTGGAGGACAATGTGGGTGGGTGATGGGGATCCATGTTTCCCAGTCAGACAGCAGACGTTCTGGAACACTCCGGACTACGTTTCTCACAAACCTTCGTTCCTTTGTCTCCTTTAGGAAAGCCCACAAACTCCACCACTCCATTGACCAGTGGGCAGCCAGGGTCGCCGAGCGGCCCGACGTCTCCCTGGATGCGGTAACCATGGAAGAGAGAGTTTTTTTTTGTTTGTTTGCTTTTGTAAATAGGGCAGAATACGGGCTCTGGCTGTTGGTGGCGACGGAGGCGACGGGCGGGTTGGTCGTTGTCGCTACTTTGGAAAACTGCACTGGGTTTTGGTGGGGTGAGAGGGGTGTTTTTCGGAAGACTGTGACCCCTTGAGGAGCTGGTGTGGGGAAGGACAAGAAGGACAATGCTGGAGCAGGATTAACTAAATTGACATTGAACTAGATATTGGACCAAGACCTCCTTAACTCCAGAATAATCCTGAAGACCCATTGATGGATCTAGAACCTGCTACAGACTGAGATGTACAGATTTCAGTCATATCCGCGGTCCTCCTTGCCCGTACCCAGACCCTTCACCCCTCCATGGGCTGGCATCACTGCTCCCATCCCTGTTACCTTCGCTCCATTGTAGATCGTGCTTAAAGGTGGACTTGACAGAGCGGACGGGGCACCCCTAGCTCCGGGAAGCCCTGCATCCCCCTGAGATCCAGAGGAACACACACATTAGCATTGTAGGTGGAGACGGCAACAGCCAGAGAGCAGAGAGAGATCAAGAGCAAGAGAGAGGGAGAATAAATTAGGGAGAATCATTTCAATTCCTTGGTTGCATTCCTTATTACTCTATTACATTTTTAAAGGTATTTACAAAAATGAAATAAATACATAAAACATATAAATATATATACAAAAATGAAATAAATATATAAAACAGTTATGTCACAATATATACTGGCAAATGAAAACCTTTATAATGGTTTAATAAGCCCACTTTTACAGCAGAGGATGCAATTAGTCTCTATTTAGCAAAGCTGATATTCTGATTTTCTGAAGCCAACATGGCTTTCTAGTTTCTGCTTGGGACAGGATGATCAATAAAGAGTGTGTAACGATTATACATATAGGCCATTATTATTTATTGTTTGTAATTTGATTAACCAGTTATGGGAAAAATCTATAATATCTTCACAAATCTACAAAATCCATTTTGTCATGGATTTGACATGCCACCTCATCCATTGTTGTAATATAAATGACTCTGGACAAACAAAATCAGCATCAGGTACATGTTGAAAATAAAGTACAGAAATTATGGATGGAGGTGAAAGGAAAAGATGAGCATGAAAAAAAGAAACGGGAAGATCTCTGACTGGCATTACCACACATGTTCAAATTACAAACTTTAATTTATCTCAGCAATAGCTGGTCCTTGTCCCCATGCTTTGATGACAATGAGAATTTGGGAAGAGTAGCACATGCATGCATGTAGCAGAGAACGCATTCACTCTCATAACAGTGACAGTTAGTGTAAAATTCTGAACGCAGCAGTGCCCTGTGACCCCGAAAGAGCTCCATTCAATTCCAAGCAGCAGATCAAAACAAAATGTGGCCACACAGGAGGTAGGAGCAAGTGATCCCAGCACCAGTCACAGACCAATCCAAAGGGTGTACAGCATGGCAGCTCACAGTGGTCATCAGCACACAAGGCTTTATATCGTCCTCTGGCATGGACATAGTCTCAGTAAAATTGTGAGGCTGCTGAGGTTGGACTCTGTGAACTGCCATTGAGTAAACAGAAAACTACAGTATATAAGAAAAAACTGACATGTGGCTGTTTGTATTTATTCTTTTGTACATAATACTCCTTACTATTTTTAATATATCCAATATATATTAAACCAATCTAAGAACCATCTCAGTGGTGGTACTAGTATAAAAATGACATGCTGAAGTAGAACACAGGAGAAATGTTGAGGACAGTGATAGGAAAGAGGCATGTCTGTAGGTTTGAAGAAGACCTGCTGGACCACCACCACCTTCATTTGAATTTGAAGCATATGTCTCCACCTGGTGGACACTTGGTGATACTGCACCAAATATTTTGTTTTCCCACAAACGCAGTTCTGGCTCATGTGTTACAGAAAGGTAACGTGTCCAGTTTTAAATATTAAGGCAATGTGAAGGCCAAGCTCACAGTGGTCTGAAATAGATGTGTGCACCTCCGTGAACGCAACATGCTCACATGCAAAATTATAAACATGCATGAACACAGCAACATTTATTTCTCAGGCTGCTGAGGTGTTCTTTTCAATCAAAACAGATGTAAATGGAAATAAGAGAGAAAACCACAGCAATGTCAAAAGAAATCTTCTATTACTATTAACAGAAGGACTGCTGTTTTTTAAAATGGATTCTGAGTTACTTTCGTACCTTGTCTCCTCTCTCCCCTTGATAACCCTGTGCATCAGTACCCTGTAGATTGAGAAATTCAGAGATAATAATAATAAGAAGAAGAAGCAGAATTTAGATTTTTGATAGGGCCAAACACTGAAATTACAGAAAGCCATAATATAACCTCTGTTTATGTCAGGAGGTCTGTGCTCATCCAAGTTAAAGAAACATTAGACACGACCCTTAAATCAGCTGGAGTGGGATTTCTGTGGAGCCATGTGTACTCACCTGTGGCCCTGGAGGACCAGGAAGGCCAGGTGGGCCCTGTGAGAGAATAAATGCAGTTAGGAAGACAGCATATTTAGAGTGTTATGTTGCTTTTGTGATAGCGTGACATCAGAAACTAGATACGGCACATGGTAGTGAAAGCATAGTGACTTACAGGGTAACCCACAGGACCTCTTGGGCCCATTGGTCCTGGGAGGCCATCAAAACCTTTTTGACCCTAAATAATTGGCAAGGAATGAAATGGACACAATAAATACAAAGATAGCAAGCAATGCATGCTCCAAAATGTTACAAAAAATACAATTAAACTAAAAATATTGAATTTTCCAATTTCAGACAGCCAGTATGATAGTTCATAGCAATTGTCGTTAATGTACACAATATTAAAGCTCTTGCTGACTTAACTTATTCTAGTTGACTAAGATTAGTTCCATTTGGGCCAAAAAAAGGAGAAAATACAATACAAAAATTCTTACAGGTCCGCCTTTTGGTCCAGGAAAACCAGGAATCTACGGCCAGAAATAAAAAAGTGTTACAGAAAGTTGGATACTCTAAGCCAGTGGTTCCCAACCTTTTTTTCCTAAAGCCCCACTGTGTCCAAGACCCCCCAGGATCCCCCCCAACCCCAATACACATATTAAAAGAATAAAATGCTTAATTACATATATATTTTTTGCAAATATAAGTTAATGGTAGTTGTAGGTTTTTGTTCTTATTCTCCTTGTTTTACACTGCAGGCTATATAGAGTCTTTTTTAGAGCTGTAATCAGCCCTAAAAAGTTCGGAACGACCCGGCCTGAGCCCAACAGAATTCAGACCAAGGCAGACCCGAACCGATTTAAGTAAGTGAAGTGATTGTCATTGTGAAGCTGAGCAAGCACAGCACACTGTGCACATAACGAAACGTGTCCTATGCATTTAACCCTCACCCTTAGTGAGCAGTGGGAAACCATGAAAGGTTCCCAGTAAAATAAATGACAGTCACACGGTCAGTGTTTTTACTGTGCAAGTTCCATACGGCCATGACCCCACAGTTCAGCTGTCTAGGAGCTACATGCGCTAGATTAAGAGGGAAATTAAATGTGCAGGTTTGCGTTCTAAACAGCATCCATTTCTGCATCTCTCTCATGGTAATTAAAACGCAAATCAAATAAACATTTCAATAAAAAGGTAACGTTTAATAAATTTACAACATGCAAACATTTTTTACCAAACACCAAAACAAATTTACAAACAGCGAATCATACGGAAAGGATAGGTACTATAGACTGGAAGATTGTGTTTGCTGATCGAGCCAAGCAGACCCGATCCAGCTCTAGTCTATATACCATTCAGGATTATATTTCTGATTATGCTTCAGGGTGTATTATTGTTCATACATTTAATGTTTACAAATATAATGTTGGTATCCTCAGATGCAGATACAACTATGCGTCTCCTCTGCCATCTCTGGTGCCCCCATTGGTTGGGAACCACTGCTCTACACAAGCATTTAAAATCAGCAAAATGAGGGTGGGTGGGTCAGGAATAACTGTAAAGTTCATACTAGAGACTCATAAAACTTTAATGCCAACCAGTGATGTTTTTTGGGGGAAGTGGGGAGGTCTCGGTGTGCGCCTGAGCATGTGTGTGGCTCAGTGTGTGTGTGTGTGTGTGTGTGGTATAGGGTTTGTCTCTGTTTCTGTCAGTATCGTTAGGTGACACTTAATGGAGAGCCTGAAGGGTCGGGATTTTCCCAGCAGAATCGGCAGCCAGGACCCTGACAGCTCAGATTTATGAGCTGAGACAAATGTGTGTTATTAACAACACAGGCTTCACACCACCAACACACCAGCCTCACAGCCTGACCTGTTTTAATAGCTGTTCAGGCAATTATTTGTGGGGCCCTAAGAGTGTTTACACAGTCATCTTTTGGGGACATCTTGCAGAAAGAACACAAAACAAAATGTGTTAATGAATACATAGGCACTGTTGTGAAGGTGTCTGGAGCATTAGCAAGAAAACTTGTCATGTGTGTACACGTGTGTAACATTACCGGGACGCTGCCTCTAATGGTGACGTACGTTGGCTCTCCTTTAGCCCCTTTAGGACCCACTAATCCCTGTAATTCAGAGAGGAATATTTAAACATGTATTAAAATGCCATCAACTCATTACCAACAAAAAGTGTTACATTAAATAAGTCTTGAGCTAAATCTGCATCTGTGTAGATCCAGTTCAAGGATGATCAGCATGTTGTGTGTGTCCCTTCTACATAATGTCAGCTGCTGTTCAATATGAACTGTATTGGGTAAACTGGTTTGGTTTTTAACGTGTGCTTAGAGTATTGACAACAGCTGACGTCATGAAACAGACCTGGAAATGACCAGGATGATTCTGCAGCCGCACTAAAAACATGATTTGCTCTTGATGTTTTTGTAGGAGTGGATGGATACTTTTTGAAGAAAATAATGTATGAATACTGAGTATATACAGGAGCTTTCATACGTACAGGAGCACCGCTGAAACCTGGGAACCCATCAGGTCCACGGATTCCTGCCTCGCCCCGGGTACCATTGCAGCCATCTGACCCTGGAGGACCCCTCGGCCCTTCTTGGCCAGGGTGACCCTATGGAAACCGAGATCGGATATTCATGAGTAACTTATGACTTCGGTCAGAACCCCTCAGGTGGCACGAGTGCTTAAATGTTAAATAGTAACAGAACATGATACAGGAGGTCACTTAGCAGGAAAAAGAACTCACAGGAATGCCACTTGTGCCTGGGAATCCGGGGACGCCCATTGGGCCCTGTGTTGATGTGGAAAAAAGTATGAACAAGGGGAAAAAACTTCTAAGCTTACACCACCACCAAGCATTCAACTTACCTTGTCACCCAGAGGACCCACTGGACCTCTCCTTCCAACATGGCCAACTTCACCATCAGGCCCAATTGGCCCCGAGTTTCCCAGAAGCCCATCTGGTCCATTTGGCCCGATGGCCCCTGTAAGTCCTGGTTGTCCCTAAATAGACATAAAAGGTGTCAGCCCTATTTTAAAACAGGTAGAAATTTTCATGTCAGGGGACCTTTAAATCACTCTTACTCACAAAAACTGCAGAGTCTCAGGCATTTGCAAACAAAAGCACAGTCACTTTCCAACTCAACATTGTCCTAGGAACATGAAATATTATTCTGGAACCTCACGGTGCAAATTTTAAAATCAATATTGAGCCAATGACAAGTGGACAGCACTGGACAAAAGCATTGTCTTTGTTAAACGGCGCTGCATATGAAACTTACAGTGACAATGTGGCTCTGAAGGAGAGAGCCGCGCCGAATTTCGCGTTTATCAGAATGTCAGCAAGGAGATAAACTGCATTGCAACATCACTATTCACCACAAGGAGGCGACAGAAAACAGGAATTTAAAACTCACACATTTGTCTGCAGTAATTGAGCATGCCAGAGGTATCCAGAGTAAAAAAAGTTAAAGGCAACATCAATGGGAATTATCTAATAGTTGACAGGGCAGGTTTATATGTGCGGTTGGGGGCATCTGCAGGGGAAAAAAATGCCCTCCAGATCAAATGGGAGACCAGCTTGTTTTTGCCAGAATAAAAAGACATATCCTATTCGTACACCACACAATCACACAAGCACTGTCCTGTAATTAAAGTGCTAGTAGGAAAGGGGCCACCATTATGTGTTGCCTGCAGACACTGTCAACTCAGGTCCCATTATAGCTAATTACCCACAGACTGATGATAATGACCAGTGCCCTCACATTTTCCTTTTTACTTTTACGTTAGGTGCTTTAGGTGAAGACCGTAAGGGCTTCATGACTTTCTCTGATGAATCAATGAATGTGCTATTAAATTTACTGTCATGATACACTAATTCGAAGCCTATATATCAGGTGTATGTGTTAGTTGCCTTTTTTAACGCATATCATATATGGCAGCAGATACATTTAGACTGACTTAACATCATTATATCGCAAATGAAGTGTCAATGGAGATATCTATATATATATATATATATATATACAACAACGTCCATTAGTTCAGTTTTTAATGGCACTGAGATATCTCTCTCTCTCTCTCTCTCTCTCTCTCTCACATCAGTGCCATTAAAAACTTAACTAATGGACGTTGTTGTCTCTGGCACAGAAAGCTGGGTGTGTCCCATATTTGTATTGTCAGAGCTTTACTACACTGACTAGTCTTTGATGGCAAGAAACAGGACATGACAGGACAAGTCTTGAAAGTCACATTTGACAGAAATAGAAACATGTCCCAATGCGTTCAATAGTGATTTAAAAAAAGCTGAATGTGAAATGTGTGAACATACCACACACCATAAACACCATAGATTTTTCCATGTTCATGATGCATATTTGGCCCAATTCTCTCACACCATCCGTGAACCGGCACCATCCCTGATCACCTGCGCCTGGTGGTCAGCTGGCAAGCTTATTGAAAGGTCAAAAAATTATCATCTTTGCATATCTTTGCTCTTAACGTTTTACACTAACCCCCCCCCCCCCCCCCCCAGGACAGAGGTCAGTCAGAGGTATGAGCATTCGAAGGACAAGTATTGAGGTATGAGTATTCGAAGGCTTTACTGACCGGGCACATCATAAGATTCCCTGCCATGTGAATCTAGCATCAACCACACCTTCTTCAACCCAATAAACATCTTTACTGTAATTTTAGGGCCTGTATATGTGCACAAGTGCTTTATTCAGAGCGGGTTGCCATATCATGTGTTTTTTTTTTCCCTTTATCAATATCAATTTTATCAAAAGAATGTGAGAGCAGGTCTGTCTCAGACTATTTTAAAGGTCTGAAAGCCTTTAACAGCTCAAAGCCTATTGTCTTTGTGTTAAATAACACACCTTCAGATTCCACACTTATCCAATACTGCAGGCTGACACATAAATTGCCATTTTGGAATTTTGCCCGTTTAAATAATCGTGCCTTAGGCTACATTTTGAACACATTTACTCTTGGTTCCTCATTGCTGCCTCAGATGAGGTTTTTCCTCTAGAAAAGCTGTCAGTTCTGTACTGTTCATTTTTGACACCAGGTCAGATCTTTTTTGGTGCTTTTTTTAACCCACAGTTCTGCTTCTTAATTCTTGACACGTTCACACCCTTAATTACAGTTTCACTCACCACACCAGACACACTAAACCAAGAGCGCAGAGGCGGTTTTGGGTTAACCACTGGTGGCGGAAGTGTGTGAACCACACTGGTTTCAAAGGTGGTTGAAGAACATTCTGGGCTTCGGTGTACACGCCTGGGAGACAGCAGGATCCTGCGGCCTACCTGCCGGGCCAAGTTTTACCTATAATGTGGTACGTGCCACAGGTTCCTGTCAGATCAGAGTGAAAGCCGCCACAGGGTGGGGTGAGTGGAGGACCCAGCAGCACCAAAGAAGAAGCTGCTGTCAAAACAGCCAAAGGTCTTGCAGCTTAGGGGCACAGAGAAAGAGAAGGGCGACGGTAATTATCAGTCCCAGCGACCTGTGTAATTAACGAATCTCTGACAGACACTCAAAACCACGCAGATCTGGGAAGATTGCGGAGAATCGGCCGCCACCGCCAAAGGCCAGTTTGAGGCAGTAATGAGAAGAAGCTGGAACAGCCTTCCTCCTAACCAGTGATGGTGATTAAAAAGAGAGAGAGAGAGAGAGAGAGAGACAATGGAAAAAAAGCCTTGTTCACTGTTGGTGTAAAAAAAATAAAAAAATACTTCCAGCCACATTAATCTGCAGTGGACTGCATCATTTGTGGCCTAAATCCCACCGTCACAATGCACACAAAAGAGTCTATTCTGTCTACGAAAACCCTCTGGACTTAACCGTGCCGTCTACCCAGCATGCACCCCACTTCCTGTCGGCACGGCCAAGAGAATCCCATGAGCAGACAGATTCCCGCGGCTCAGCTCCACCCCGACGGGCCGGGCACGGGGATTTAGCGGGACCCATTGTTTGTGGGCACCGAGCCCCGGGGGGATGATTTTGCCTGTCACCCCGAGTGCTCACTGGCAGGGCTGATGGGCACGGCGCAGCGCGACACTCGGCCTCGCATCAGAGGACGGGCAGGGTAGGCGGCGTGGAGGGCGCTTGATTGATTTGGGCTTGATAATGTAATGCCTCCGTTCCAATCAGATCCTTCGTCCTGAAGCCCTAAATCACCGACCGGGTCCAAAGGCATGAAACGCTGTAGACACACACACACACACACACACACACTGACTCAGCACTTCCACTCGTAGTGAAATAAAAGTTTAAAGTAAAAGAGAAGTACGAAAACAAAAAAACATGAGACATCAGAGCCTCCTCACCTATGAAGATACAACATCCCCAGAACCTCTGCAGAAACTTAACCATCTCCTCTCCCCTAAACCAGTAAACCCAGTTTGGACACACATACTCTGTGGAGGCTACGGAAACTGTGATGAAGTTGTTTTTTAACAGAAGCAACAAAAAGTATGTTTCTCTTGATCTTCATTTTGCTACTTTGATGAGCAATTTGACAATTTCTGTTTACTACATAACATCATGTGTGTCATTTCATCTTTCGCGCACAGCCACTTTGAAGCATCTTATCAGTTATTGTCCCTGTCCAGTGTACAGAGATTTTTACAGGTCTTCAAGTTTATTTTCATTTTAGTTTAATTATCCCAATTTTATATTTATGTGCAATCTTTATGTATTTGTTTAAATAAT
Organism: Denticeps clupeoides; assembly: GCF_900700375.1. Taxonomy (NCBI): domain Eukaryota; kingdom Metazoa; phylum Chordata; class Actinopteri; order Clupeiformes; family Denticipitidae; genus Denticeps; species Denticeps clupeoides. Next base: position 34,495,788 of record NC_041707.1, read on the forward strand.
TGTATACTACATATGCTACTGCATTGACGGTTTTGTAACTGACAATGTTCTGTTTCATTGATCAATAAAAATGTGTCTGATTAAAACTCACACCTCCACAGACGTCGACATCTCCTCGTCCTCGCCCAAAGTTGTGTGTCTGAGTGGAGGTGCGTGTCTGGGACGTCACTCCCAGCTGAATGAGACCCTGCGCTGGTGTGGAGGTGGCTCAGACACATTAG